>NC_057800.1:277841072-277847681 GCF_018294505.1 Triticum aestivum | reverse complement strand
ATTTATTTAAGAAAACACGATCCGGTTTTTTTTTCGAGATGTTCGGTTTTTTTTAAAACCCTAGATGGTTTTTAATTTTCGGTTTTCTTAATTAACGAACGTTCACCGAACCGTTCGTTTCAATGAATGTGTTCGTTGGATTAGTTCTGTTAACGAACGTCCGTCATTTAATCCGTTCGTCGTTTTCTTTTAATCGGATTTAATCCGTTATTTTTCAGATTCGATTTCCGATCCGATTTTCAAATCTGTTTTATTTCTTGCTCGTTTATCGGAATCAGGTGATTCAAGCGCCTGGAGTTTCGTTACGAAACCGCCGTTCCGACTAACCTACTTACACAGAGTTTTGCTACTGTAAAATTTTGACCTAGTTTCAGATTGCTAAACCGAGTCGTTCTCTCTCGAGTTCCGACTTTCGATGCCTAATTTGATTCGATTTTTTTTGCAACCAGGGTTCTTAAGTTGAACTCTCTGGTTAGATCTTTTATTCGAGATTTCCCCGTGCTTTAGATGAGTGCTTATTGTATGCTTGTTGTTTGTCTGCGTTAGATCACCCGGAGTGCGCCGCTTGTTACTTCGAATCTCTAGGTCTCGCGGATCATCAGCAAGGCAAGTAACACTTGATCATATCTTTCCTACTACCCAGTTTTATTGCATTAGATCAAACCCTCAAACACTTGCATTGTTTAGGATCTAAATTAAATTGTGGGATTGGGAAGTAGAATTGAGGTAGTACCTATTACCTGTTACTTATGAAACCTTGGGAGTTACTTCTACGTTTGCTTATTATGCTATGCTATGCTAGTAGACGTGGATTGGGTGAGTGAATATCCATGACAGATGTGAGATTGTTAATTAATGGTTTATCTAAGGTGGCAACCTAAACACACATCTGGGTGGATTGAGGCACCTGGTTTCCATCAGGACTTGCCTGTATTTCTTCGGACCGCCACCCAGGCTCTAAGGGATCATAAGATATTTCAAACTGGAAACTTTCGTGTGCAGCCACAAGCCAATTATGGGCTCTGGCGTAGTTGACTAAGTTGTGCGAACTCTTACGGGTAGGCTAGCTGATGTAGGGGATTTAGGTTGGTACGGTCTACCCACATGTAAGGTGCTAGCGCTTCTGAAAGACTATGTCTCGGTCATCCATTTCTCAAACACCATGTAGTGCGAGAACCAAGCGGAGGCGATCGAGTCTTGTGGGGAAAAGTGCACAAACCTCTGCAGAGTGTATAAACTAATCATGATTAGCCGTGTCCCCGGTTATGGACATCTTGAGTATCTAGTTCTTGGATTATCCTGTTGATCTCAACACGTTACTTATTATAATTTGTTTGGGTTTAATGAGTACTTTTAATTGGGATTGAGGATGCTGTCAACCATTCTCAATGTTTAACAACCACCATGATAGTTAAATAAATTTTATTCCTTTGAAGTAGGGAAAAATTGGCTTTTCGCAAAAACTGTAACCATAGCGCTTTCCACCAGCCATATATGCATGTAGTATAGCCTATTCTTTCATTACTCTCTATGTGTTACATTGCCAGCATATTCCATGTGCTGACCCGTTTTCGGGCTGCAACTTTTCATGTTGCAGACTTTTCAGACGACGAGTAAGTGGTACGTTAGGGTTACGATTTCCTATACTCAACTTTGCCGTTGGTGTTGATGGGAATCCACAACCTTGTTGCTTCCGCTATATTTTGGATTGAGGTAATAGTTTTTACGTTACTTTATACATGTGATTTACCTCTGTTATAAATCCTTCGAGTACTGTGTGTGTCAGCATACCGATCCAGGGATGACACGAAAGCACAGAGACTTGATCCATTCGGGTCGGGTCGCTACAAGATGGTATCAGAGCACATGTTGACTGTAGGACGTGACCCTAGAAAATGACAAGCCCATAGGAAAGATTTTTCTTTACAACTTCATTTTCAAAAAGATCTTTTACCTCTCTTCTCTTCTGAGTTTATTCAAATATTCCCTTTTTAGTGAGACCATACCCCTTTTCCCTTTTGACCACTCGAAGATTTGACTGATGAGACCACTCCAAGGAGACAAGATATCGGACAACTAAGACCATTTGGAATGAAGAGGATTTTACCGTGTAAATGGAAACTACAACTGTTGAAGACTCCGAAGACTTGGAGAATTTGAAGGCTCTGAAGAATTCCCAAATTTGTATGACCCAGGAAGGCTACCTTTATGGAACCTGGCAGACTATGGAAGTTATCAATACCGAGATCAAGGTGTATCGGAGAAAGACCGGAGCATGGAGAGTTAGTAACTCAAAGTTTTGTCAAGAGAACCCTAAGGCAGGAGTTATTAACTCATGGAAATGACAAGAGCAAAAAAAACACGGCTATCCATGATGTTATCGCCCGCCTATGCTATTGTCACCGTGCGGAGTTAAGCATGCAGATGCATGGAAGGATTGGATGGTAGAAAGCTGATGGAGCATCTATCTGCAAACGTTGGAGTGTTAACCTTAGCTGGTGTATTCACCAGGATCTGGAGTGTTACATCAGGAAGTTAAGATGGACCTACAAGAAGCAATATTTGACAATAAGGCAATTGGGGAAGAACTCAGGACCCAGAAGCTGAAAGTAGACAAGATGAAGGAGCAAAACATCGAGATACCGGATATTTGACAGTAACTGAAGGACAGTAGGATCATGGATCATGTCAAGGATGTTGAAACCGGCAGTTGGAACGTAACTCCAGAAATATTGAAGGACGTCGCGAGAGACTTCGCGTCAACAGAGATGATCTGGCAAAAGAACTTGAGCAGGACAAGCACGATTGGAAGAAGCCATCGGAGACATGAACATGACTTGAAGAGTTTGACGACTTTGAAGATCTATTGACCTTTAGAAGACCAAACCCCTGTTACATACATATGTTAGATGCGACGATTGTGAGCTGTCATTTGTTTGATGTTTTTCCGACAGCCACAATAAAATTTGTCTTTTCAAAACTTTTTTTTGTATTGAGTGCATCCCTCTCGATCTCTCTTATCCCACCCCAAACCCATGGACCCAATAGAGGATGAATGGAGATGAGCTTGTACTCTCTGGACCGATGAGTCAATGGGAGATGGACCGATGGATTCAGAACATGAGGATCACATGGAGAATAACCCTATAGCCGGAAAGGATATGACCCAGCACGCTCTTCCATTCTTTGAAAGAAGTGTTGCTACCTGGTGGAGGATGTACCAAACCATCAACGGATGACAAGGAGTAACTACTTGGGAAGAATTTAAGTTGACTTTGCTAAAGTCTCGGTTTGTGACCCAGAAGTTGAAGCCTTATGGAAAAGATATGAAGAAACCTTGTGCGTACAAGCTCTGTGGAGAAATAGGACACAACCATAAAGAAAAGAAGGACGAATACCCTCATAAGTAGAGGATTATCAAAGGAGTTAGCCGAGGATTTTCAGGGAACTTCGATTGGGGATTGTTCCCAAAGGTTTTGTTGCAGCAATGGAAGTTCAGTTTACATTGTTGGAAAAGATCCGTGAAGCTCAGAAGGATGACAAAGAGATTGCTGAGGTAAAAGAGAGGATGAGCAAAGGAAAGGCCAAAGGTTTTCATAAGGATGAACACGACACCTTATGGTTTGAGAATAGTGTATATGTACCAATAATGCAAAGATCAGGAAGTTAATACTTCAGGAGGCTCATGACTCACCATACTTGATTCGCCCTGGAAACACCAAGAGGTATTTGGATTTGAAGGAGTGTTTCTGGTGGACTGGTATGAAGGAGGATATTACGGAGTATGTAGTCGTAAGTGATGTATGTCAGAGAAAGTAAAAGCAGAGCATCAGAAGTCAGCAGGATTATTGCAGCCTATGCTAATACTTGAATGGAAGCAGGATAAGCTTGGCATGGATTTCATTACCAGATTTCCCAGAACCCGAACGGGATATGATTCTATCTGGGTAATAGTTTATTCGCTTGATCAAAGTGGCTCGCTTTATCCCAGAGAAAACCACCTATACAAGTGCGAAGTTGGCCAAGATATATATTTGAGAAAGGATCGTATGTCTGCATGGAGTTCCGAGGACCATCGTAGAGGAACGCAGTTTACCTCAAAGTTTTGGAATCAACTGCACCAGACTTTGGGTACTAGGCTAGAGTTCAGTACAGCCTTTCATCCGCAGACAGATGGATAAATCAAGAGAGTCAATCAGATTTTGGAGGACATGTTGAGAGAGTGTGCGCTAGATTATGGATCTAGTAGTGATGATAATTTACCTCACGTGGAGTTTCTCATTCAAGAATAGCTACCAAGTCAGTTTGAAGATGGCCCCTTTTTGAAGCTTTGTATGGGAGAAAGAGCCAGACACCGTTGATGTGGGATGAAGTTGGAGACCGTCAGTTGTTTGGACCAAATGTGATCAAGGAGTGAGAAGAGAATGTTAAGTTGCTTCGAGATAGACTGAAGGTAGCTCAGTCCAGGCAGAAGAGTTATGCAGACTAAAAAAACGCAAGGAGGTAGTCTATGAAATCGGAGACAGAGCATATCTTCGTGTGTCAGCTCTGCGAGGAGTTAAACGATTTGGAGTTAAGGGAAAGTTAGCCCCAAGATTTGTAGGACCATACCAAGTATTGGAGCGTATGGGAGAAGTTACCAACAAGTTGGAGTCACCCGAAGGACTGTCAGGAGTTCATGATGTGTTTCACGATTCCCAGCTGAAGAAGTGTCATGCAGAGATGGCCAATATTTCCTTGTAAGGACGCTTGACCCTGGAAAGGATAATGATGTTCCACGAAGTGGAGTATGGATTTCATAAGTATAAGTTTTATCACGGTATGTGGGACATCCCACGAGGATGAAGAGATGAAGTGTTATTGGATATAAAGGAGGTATGATGTTGGAAATATGGATCAATGGAAATTCCATGAAGAGTCTGAGTAATCATGTCCCCGTTTGGTGCAAATATAAGGAAAAGAGACAGTACATTTGGATGGATTTTAAGTATGCCAGGAAGTTGGATGTTGGGATAATGATCAGTTGCCCAGATGACGAGTTCAAGATTTGCAAGTGATGAGATGGGCCATAACCCACAGGCCCCAGGACCTGCCAAGAAGCAAGCACACTCTTGCTGAAGGAAAAACCCTGGAAGAAGTTACGACTTGTATCAACCGACGATTCTATAGGAGTTTACGCAAAACCTGAGAGTTGTTAAGTAACGATAGATGTTTGTTTGGCTTGCAGAATCAATGGATTTTCCGAACTTGGTTCGTCGACAAGAAGAATTCTGCAATGCTTGTGAGGATGACCGAGTGTTAGAATGCGAGATTCGCTAAACCATGTACAAGGAAATGATTTGGGTGCGGGATGGATTGATCACCATACCGACTTACTCTTATTATTCGCTTTGCTATATGGGATGGTAAATCTGAGTGACTTACCTATAGTGGAGAGACGACGATCAAAACCTTGTTTGAACCTTAGAAAGGTATAGGTATTTTTTTCCCTTGTACACGGCAGTTGTTGCCAACCGTAGGTTATACGGTGAGGTTCAACCCAGACCCTTTCCTGCAGGAGAAACCATAAATTGTTGACCACCACGAGATATCGATAGTTGTTTAGCATTGGCGTCAGACCCGTCAGCTATGAAGACCCAGATTCGGGATAACCTTACCAAGATGAAAGGACAAAGGAATTGAGGAAAAGGTTATGCCACTACCGGAAGAGCCCAGAGAAGGGATTATCCTTAATATCTGAGAAGACTGACACTGTCAACGATAAGGATGGAGTATATGAGTTTTGATGGAACCGTAACAATGTTTCTAAGGGTGGTAGCACCCGAGACCTCGGAGATGATCGATGGACTTTGAGAAGACCCCAAACCCTAACCTATTATTTCTAGCCTCTCCGAATCTCGAGGACGAGATTCATTTTAAGGGTGGTAGTTTGTAACATCCCAAAATTCTAAATTTTGGAATGTTATAAACAAATAGATAGATTTGATTGATTGCTTGATTGATTGACTGAAAGTGAGTGAATTCGAAACTTTTTGAAAGTTAGATGAAAGGGAATAAAAGGATTTTCCCAAACTTTCAATTTTGCTTTTATGATCTTCGGGAATTCAAATTCCTTTCATCACAAAAACCCTGGAGAGAAGATGACATGACTTCTTCCATTTATTTAAATGACAAGGGGTGTTGAAAATATTTGAATTTCATTTGAAAAATATTTCCAATTCTGAAACTTTATGCAACTCAATGATTTTCACGAGCGAAGATAAAATGACTTCTTCAAATTATACGAAATATGAGTGGGAGTTTTCAAAGAATTAAAAATTCAAAGTTCTTTTGAATTTATTTTCAATTTGGAGTTATTTGAGTTTTATTCAAATTATTTTTCTCCAAAAACAAAATATATGTAAAATAGGGTAACATGATTCCCTACCTCAGAAAATTGGAGAGAAATTAATTTGAAGTCATTTTGGTATTTTAAAAATGATTTTTATTGGATTTTATTAGAGCTGAAACACTCTTTGCTTTATTTGAATTTGTGTGTATTTTATTTAAAGCTAAAATAATGCTCATCTTGTAGGAAATATTTTTCTGCAAATTTTGATATATTATATG
>NC_057800.1:277659360-277840238 GCF_018294505.1 Triticum aestivum | reverse complement strand
GTTCGGTTTTTTTTTAAAACCCTAGATGGTTTTTAATTTTCGGTTTTCTTAATTAACGAACGTTCACCGAACCGTTCGTTTCAATGAATGTGTTCATTGGATTAGTTCTGTTAATGAACGTCCGTCATTTAATCCGTTCGTCGTTTTCTTTTAATCGGATTTAATCCGTTATTTTTCAGATTCGATTTCCGATCCGATTTTCAAATCTGTTTTATTTCTTGCTCGTTTATCGGAATCAGGTGATTCAAGCGCCTGGAGTTTCGTTACGAAACCGCCGTTCCGACTAACCTACTTACACAGAGTTTTGCTACTGTAAAATTTTGACCTAGTTTCAGATTGCTAAACCGAGTCGTTCTCTCTCGAGTTCCGACTTTCGATGCCTTATTTGATTCGATTTTTTTGCAACCAGGGTTCTTAAGTTGAACTCTCTGGTTAGATCTTTTATTCGAGATTTCCCCGTGCTTTAGATGAGTGCTTATTGTATGCTTGTTGTTTGTCTGCGTTAGATCACCCGGAGTGCGCCGCTTGTTACTTCGAATCTCTAGGTCTCGCGGATCATCAGCAAGGTAAGTAACACTTGATCATATCTTTCCTACTACCCAGTTTTATTGCATTAGATCAAACCCTCAAACACTTGCATTGTTTAGGATCTAAATTAAATTGTGGGATTGGGAAGTAGAATTGAGGTAGTACCTATTACCTGTTACTTATGAAACCTTGGGAGTTACTTCTACGTTTGCTTATTATGCTATGCTATGCTAGTAGACGTGGATTGGGTGAGTGAATATCCATGACAGATGTGAGATTGTTAATTAATGGTTTATCTAAGGTGGCAACCTAAACACACATCTAGGTGGATTGAGGCACCTGGTTTCCATCAGGACTTGCCTGTATTTCTTCGGACCGCCACCCAGGCTCTAAGGGATCATAAGATATTTCAAACTGGAAACTTCCGTGTGCAGCCACAAGCCAATTATGGGCTCTGGCGTAGTTGACTAAGTTGTGCGAACTCTTACGGGTAGGCTAGCTGATGTAGGGGATTTAGGTTGGTACGATCTACCCACATGTAAGGTGCTAGCGCTTCTGAAAGACTATGTCTCGGTCATCCGTTTCTCAAACACCATGTAGTGCGAGAACCAAGCGGAGGCGATCGAGTCTTGTGGGGAAAAGTGCACAAACCTCTGCAGAGTGTATAAACTAATCATGATTAGCCGTGTCCCCGGTTATGGACATCTTGAGTATCTAGTTCTTGGATTATCCTGTTGATCTCAACACGTTACTTATTATAATTTGTTTGGGTTTAATGAGTACTTTTAATTGGGATTGAGGATGCTGTCAACCATTCTCAATGTTTAACAACCACCATGATAGTTAAATAAATTTTATTCCTTTGAAGTAGGGAAAAATTGGCTTTTCGCAAAAACTGTAACCATAGCGCTTTCCACCAGCCATATATGCATGTAGTATAGCCTATTCTTTCATTACTCTCTATGTGTTACATTGCCAGCATATTCCATGTGCTGACCCGTTTTCGGGCTGCAACTTTTCATGTTGCAGACTTTTCAGACGACGAGTAAGTGGTACGTTAGGGTTACGATTTCCTATACTCAACTTTGCCGTTGGTGTTGATGGGAATCCACAACCTTGTTGCTTCCGCTATATTTTGGATTGAGGTAATAGTTTTTACGTTACTTTATACATGTGATTTACCTCTGTTATAAATCCTTCGAGTACTGTGTGTGTCAGCATACCGATCCAGGGATGACACGAAAGCACAGAGACTTGATCCATTCGGGTCGGGTCGCTACATGATCTATATTCTTAATATATAAAATATATATATTCAAATAACTTTGAAATATTTTATGTGCATCAGGAACAATCCAGTTAGCAACATAAAAATATTCAAAGGTTTATTGGTACTGTTTGAATTCTGTTTTGAATTTGAAAACAGTGGCAAAAGATAGAAAAAACAGAAAGAAAATAGAAAAGGATAGACAGAGAGAGAGAAGCCCAGCCACTTACCTGGCCGGCCCAGCTGGCTGGCCCAGCCCACCAGTAGCTTGCCAGTCGTCTTCAACCCCCGCCGACCGAAGCCGCTGCGTGCTGGACGCGCGCGTGTTGACGCCACCTCCTGCTTCGCGCTGTCCCGCGCGCCCTCATCCCTCTCCCCTCGCCAGGGAGATGCCCAGAGCCCTCTCTCCCTCTCCCTCTCTCCTCTGGACGCCTCCCTCTCCCTACCGCCCGTCCCCAAGAGAACCGAGCACTGCCGTCGCCGCCGCTCGTTGTTGCCACGGCCACCGGCCCTCCCTCGCCCATCCAACATGCTCCAGAGATCCGCCACGCCTTCCCCGTCAACTCCACCGAGCCACATGAGCTGGGAAGGACTGCAACTCCCTCGACGTTGCCGTCTTCTACCTCGGGCCACCGAGATCGCCGGCGCCAATTCGCGCCACCCGGGTCGTCCCCAGCCCCGCTGTCCGCACCCTTCACCTCGTCGTGAGCCCTGGTCCCTTTTCCCCCTTCTCCCCTTGCCGTCCTCGTGTCGCGGCGCAGTACCCCACGAGCTCCCAAGCCGCCGTCCGCCATGGCCGGCAGGCCCGTGCTCCTGAGCTCTTCCCCTCATGATCGAGCATAGCAACGCACTCAGCGCGTCTCCAAGAGCTCAAAACACCCAACCGCTGCTCCTAACGTGCTATGAGGCGTCGACTTGGTCGATGCCCAAACTCCGGCCGCCGCCTCCATGGTCGTGGCCGTCGTTTCCGGTGACCCCGCGGCCTCCCGAGCAGCCAGCTAGATGTGGGCGTGTGTGGGCTATCTTCTGGTGGCCTTCGCGCGTCCACCCGCCGCCTATAGCGCAACCCCGGCGAGCTTCCGCCGTAGCTTTGGTCGCCGCCGACGGAACTCCGGCGAGAGCTGATGTGGCGCGGTCGTTAGTGCTAATCCCCCCTAATTAGCCACCTCACTTCCACTGACTGTGGGCCCCAATGCCCACTAATCTTGTAATTAGGGTAAGCACGCACTTGTTTAACTCTGTGACACTGACGTGTGGACCCCACATGTCAAGTTTGACTCCAGCTAGCGTTGTTGACTTGCTGATGCAAGCATGACGCAGTAATTGATTTTCTGGATTTTAAATAAATCAGGAAATTCCAGAAAATTCCCAAAACTTCTAAAAATCATAGAAAATTATCTATAACTCCAAATAAGACAAATTATATATGAAAAATTATCAGAAAAATCCAATCTATCCATTTATTCTAGTTTCATGCATGTTAGAACACTTTAACCTTGCTGTTTAGGTGAAACAAGTTAATGCACTAATATGACTTCATAAAATGGGTTTGCATTTGAATCCTTGGTTCAACTGGACTCATTTCAATATGTTCTAGCTTGCATTAGCCCAAAACACATTCATATTGCCATGTCATAGCATGCATCATATTGTTGCATATCGTCATGTGTTGATTGAGTTCTTTCTCAGTTGTCGGTGTTTGTTCCCTCTCGATAGACGTGGTTCCGACGATGTGATCGATGACACCGATGAAGAACTATACTATCCTCAGAAGTGCCAGGCAAGCAAACCCCCCCCCCTTGTTCATTCTGATATGATCCCTCTCTCTCGCTCCTGCTCTCTTTTACTGCATTAGGACAACACCGTTTCAACTATTACATGCTGCGGTAGCTGAACCCCTTTCCTCTGCATGACCTGTCATTGCCACGGTAAATATATGAAACCCACTAGCATGAGTAGGAATTGTTTGAGCCCTGATGTGCCTACTCATTCATGCTTGTTGTCATGCCTGCTACTGCTTAGAGTTGAGTCCGGTCTGATTCATTGGGAATGAATTGGAATGTGGTGAACATGTCCTACCGTTGAGAGCTAAGTGTGTGAACACGATTTGGTAAAGGTAGCGGTGAGAGGCCATGTAGGAGTACATGGTGGGTTGTCTCATTGCAGCCACCCTCAGGAACTGAGTCCTGTGTTTGTGATCCATGAATAGTTACTACCACACATTGGGTTCCGGTAACTCGGCCCCTCTCGGCTTATTAATCAACTCGATCTCTGTCCAGGAGTTGCAACTAGTTTCTGGTGTTTGTAGGTAGTGTTAGTAGTCTACCAAGTGGCACCCGGTACAGGTGGGCTTGGGACAGACTAGGCACAGTGGCATGGTGTACCAAGTGGCACCCGGATGGTGGGCTTGGGAACCCTGCACACATCGTTTGGGGCCGTGAGCGACACCCCGGCCGGATCTCCTTGTGGATGGAACCCGAATAGGCGATAAACCTGGACTAGAGACTTGTTGGTTAGTCAGGTCGTGGCCGACTCCCTCGCCCGGCTTCCACTTGAAGGTTGCCGAGGTAGATGACGTGTACAGGGCGGTAAGTGGCGAGAGCATGTGTGAAGAAGTACACCCCTGCAGGGTTATCATTATCTATTCGAATAGCCGAATTCCTCGGATATGGAAACTTGGACCCCTTGCATAGTTCATAGACAAGCGAAAGTGGATACTCTAAAATGCGCAAGATAAGTGTGAGTGCTATGGATGGCGTTCTCGTAGGGAGACGGGAGTGGATCCATAGTGGTGTATTGGTATGGTGAATTTGTGGACTCGTGTGCGCCACCTCAAAGAGTTACTTGCAGTCGTAGTTCAGGATAGCCACTGAGTCAAAGCTGGCCTACTGCAGTTAAACTCCACCACCCCCTTTGTTGATACCGATGCATATGTAGTTAGTTCTGATGTAAGTCTTGCTGTGTACATTTGTACTCACGGTTTCTTATTTTATGTTTTGTAGAGAGACTTCAGTCCCGCTAGTAGTTCCGCTTGGACTTCGACGTTTAGCTCATTACCTCAGCTACGATCTTGTACCTTGGGAGGGTCTTGTAGATAGTCAGGCTTCTCAGCCTTTTTCATTTGTAGATGTCTGTACTCAGACATGTTAAGCTTCCGCATGTGCTTTGACTTCTATGCTCTGAATGTTGGGTCATGAGACCCATGTTTGTAATATCTCGCTCTTCGGAGCCTAATGAATAAATACTTGAGTCGTAGAGTTATGTTGTGATGCCATGTTTACACATATCGAGCATATTGTGTGTATGATTGAAATGCTTGGTATGTGTGGGATCCGACAACCTAGTTGTTTATCCTTGGTAGCCTCTCTTATGGGTAAATGTAGTCTTGTGCTTCCATGAGCCATACTAGTCCGCTACAGCCCGGTTCACCGGAGTCCTGCTAGCCTAGCACTACTGCTCAGGACACTTGACTGGCCGGCATGTGTTTCACTTCGTTCTTGTGTCTGTCCCTTCGGGGAAATGTCACGCAGTGACATCCGGAGCCCTGCCTAGCCTGCTACAACCCGGGTTCTCGGAGTCCTGTTAGCCCAGTGCTATAGCCCGGATTCACACGCTGCTGACCGACATGCTCGATGTGATACATGTATGCCTGTCCCCATAGGTTGGTGCCGCTTTGGGTTCACGACTAGCCATGTCGGCCCGGGTTCTCTGTCATATGGATGCTAGTGACACTATCATATACGTGAGCCAAAACACGCAAATGGTCCCAGGCCATAGTAAGGTGACACCCGTGGGAATACCGTGCATGAGGCCGCAAAGCGATATGAGGTGTTACATGCTAGATCGATGTGACTTGGAATCGTGGTCCTGACAGGAAGAGAGTTAGACTTCGTTGTTACATGATATATGTTGGTTTGTGCTCACTATTAAATTACAAATCATTGTTAATTAAAATTGGCTTTGATATACCTTGGGATCCGGGTGGATTCACTACTTGAGCACTATATGCCTAGCTTAATGGCTTTAAAGAAAGCGCTGCCAGGGAGACAACCCGGAAGTTTTAGAGAGTCATTTATTTTTGTCGAGTGCTTTCATATAGTTTAAAAACAACAAAAATAAAGAGGGGAACCCAAAACTTTTTCAAAAAGGAAAGTGAAAGTGAGAAAGACAAGCATTGTTGAAGTGGGAGAGCTCCTTGAACTTTGTTCATGCTCACGGCAACTTTGTGAATATTGATTACAGAAACTTCTCAAGAAAAATAATTATCCCCTTGTACAATTCAATTGTATTATAAAAATAATGTGCCAAGGTTTGCCTTTAGGATGTTTATTACATTTGCTTGATGGTCTGTACGGTGCAGGACAGAAACTTTGGCTGCAGTGCGCGATTTTACATTTTTAGCTGGAACATCAAATGGTTCTGATTCTTTTTGCACTGCCTTTATATACAAATTTTTTATTTTGCCTAATTTTGGCAGAATGTTTCAAGTATCAGAAGTATGGTGAATGTTCAAATTATTACAGACTGTTCTGTTTTAGACAGATTCTGTTTTTGATGCATAGTTTGCTTGTCTTGATGACACTATCGATTTATATCAGTGGATTAAGCCATGGAAAAGTTATATTACAGTAGACACAATGCAAAAACAAAATATGAATTGGTTTGCAACAGTACTTAGAGTAGTGATTTGCTTTATTATACTAACGGATCTTACTGAGTTTTCTGTTGAAGTTTTGTGTGGATGAAGTGTTCGATGATCGAGAAGGTCTCGATGTGAGAAGAAGGAAGAGAGGCAAGAGATCAAGCTTGGGGATGCCCGAGGCACCCCAAGTAACCATTCAAGGAGACTCAAGCGTCTAAGCTTGGGGATGCCCCAGAAGGCATCCCCTCTTTTTTCAACAAGTATCGGTATGTTTTCGGATTTGTTTCGTTCATGCGATATGTGCAATCTTGGAGCATCTTTTGCATTTAGTTTTCATCTTTCTTTTATGCAGCATGCTGGTATGAGATAGTCCTTGGTTGATTTATAGAATGCTCTATGCACTTCACTTATATATTTTGAGTATGGCTTTATAGAATGCTTCATGTGCTTCGCTTATATCACTTGAAGTTTGGATTGCCTGTTTCTCTTCACTTAGACAACCGCCATTTGTAGAATGCTCTTTTACTTCACTTAGATTTGTTAGAGCATGGGTATATCTTTTGTAGAAAGAATTAAACTCTCTTGCTTCACTTATATCTATTTAGAGAGATGACAGGAACTGGTTATTCACATGGTTAGTCATAAAATCCTACTTAAACTTGTAGATCACTGAATATGATATGTTTGATTCCCTGTAATAGTTTTGCGATATAAAGATGGTGATATTAGAGTCATGCTAGTGGGTAGTTGTGGATTAGTAGAAATACTTGTGTTGAGGTTTGTGATTCCCGTATCATGCACGCACGGTGAACTGTTATGTAACGAAGTCGGAGCATGAGGTATTTATCGTTTGTCTTCCTTATGAGTGGCGGTCGAGGACGAGCGATGGTCTTTTCCTACCAATCTACCCCCTAGGGGCATGCGTAGTAGTACTTTGCTTCGAGGGCTAATAAACTTTTGCAATAAGTATGTGAGTTCTTTATGACTAATGTTGAGTCCATGGATTATACACACTTTCACCCTTCCATCATTACTAGCCTCTCTAGTATCGCGCAACTTTCGCCGGTACCATAAACCCACCATATACCTTCTCCTCAAAACATCCACCATACCTACCTATCATGCCATTTCCATAGCCATTCCGAGATATATTGCCAGGCAACTTCCATCATCATCATATACATGACTTGAGCATTCATTGTCATATTGCTTTGCATGATCGTAAGATAGCTAGCATGATGTTTTCATGGCTTGTCTGTTTTTTGATGTCATTGCTACGCTAGATCATTGCACATCTCGGTACACCACTGGAGGCATTCATATAGAGTCATATCTTTGTTCTAGATATCGAGTTGTAATATCGAGTTGTAAGTAAATAAAAGTGTGATGATCATCATTATTAGAGCATTGCCCCAGTGAGGAAAGGATGATGGAGACTATGATTCCCCCACAAGTCGGGATGAGACTCCGAACGAAAGAAATAAAAAAGAGAAAGGCCCAAAAATAAAATAAAATAAAATAATAAAAAAATGAGAGAAAAAGAGAGAAGGGGCAATGTTACTATCCTTTTACCACACTTGTGCTTCAAAGTAGCACCATGTTCTTCATATAGAGAGTCTCTCGAGTTATCACTTTCATATACTAGTGGGAATTTTTCATTATAGAACTTGGCTTGTATATTCCGATGATGGGCTTCCTCAAACGCCCGAGGTCTTCATGAGCAAGCAAGTTGGATGCACACCCACTTAGTTTTCAGTCTGAGCTTTCATACACTTATAGCTCTTAGTGCATCCGTTGCATGGCAATCCCTACTCACTCACATTGATATCTATTGATGGGCATCTCCATAGCCCGTTGATACGCCTAGTTGATGTGAGCCTATCTTCGATTTTTTGTCTTCCCCACAACCACCATTCTATTCCACCTATAGTGCTATATCCATGGCTCACGCTCATGTATTGCGTGAGGGTTGAAAATGTTGAAGTGCGTTAAGAAGTATGAACCAATTGCTCGGCTTGTCATCGGGGTTGTGCATGATGTGAATATTTTGTGTGGTGAAGATGGAGCATGGCCAGACTATATGATTTTGTAGGGATAAATTTCTTTGGCCTTGTTATTTTGGAAAGACATGATTGCTTTATTAGTGGGCTTGCAGTATTATTGTTTTTATGTCAAATGGTAGACTATTGCTTTGAATCACTCGTGTCTTAATATTCATGCCATGATTAGATATGTGATCAAGATTATGCTAGGTAGCATTCCACATCAAAAATTATCTTTTTATCATTTACCTACTCGAGGACGAGCAGGAATTAAGCTTGGGGATGCTGATACGTCTCCGTCGTATCTATAATTTTTGATTGTTCCAGGCCAATATTCTACAACTTTCATATACTTTTGGCAACTTTTTATATTATTTTTTGGACTAACATATTGATCCAGTGCCCAGTGCCAGTTCCTATTTGTTGCATGTTTTATGTTTCGAAGAATATCCATATCAAACAAAGTCCAAACAGGATAAAAACGGATGGAGCTTATTTTTGGAATATTTGGAAAATATGGGAGAAAGATCAACGCGAAACGATGTCCGAGGTGGGCATGAGGTAGGGCGGCGCGCCCCACCCCCCTGGGCGCGCCCCTGACCCTCGTGGTCCACCCATAAGGCGGTTGATGCCCTTCTTCGGCCGCAAGAAAGCTAATTTTTGGTAAAAAAATCACGGCGAAGGTTTCGGTCCAATCGGAGTTACAGATCTCCATATATATACGAAACGGTGAAAGGGCAGCAGAGGACAACGCAGAAACAGAGAGAGACAGAGAGACAAATCCAATCTCGGAGGGGCTCTCGCCCCTCCCATACCATGGAGGCCAAGGACTAGAGGGGAAACCCTTCTCCCATCTAGGGAGGAGGTCAAGGAAGAAGAAGACAAAGGGCCCCCTCTCCCCTTCTCTTTCGATGGTGTCGGAATGCTGCCATGGCCATCATCATCATCACCCGATCTACACCAACACCTCCGCCATCTTCACCAACATCTCTATCACCTTCCCCCCTCTATCTACAGTGGTCCACTCTCTCGCAACCCGATGTACCCTCTACTTGAACATGGTGCTTTATGCTTCATATTATTATCCAATGATGTGTTGCCATCCTATGATGTCTGAGTAGATTTTCGTTGTCCTATCGGTGGTTGATGAATTGCTATGATTGATTTAATTTGCTTGTGGTTATGTTGTTGTCCTTTCTTGCCCATCATATGAGTGCGCGCGTGGATCACACCCTAGGGTTAGTTGTATGTTGATAGGACTATGCATTGGAGGGCAAGAGTGACAGAAGCTTCAACCTAGCATAGAAATTGATGCATACAGGATTGAAGGGGGACCAATATATCTTAGTGCTATGGTTGGGTTTTACCTTAATGAACGTTAGTAGTTGTGGATGCTTGCTAATAGTTCCAATCATAAGTGCATAGAATTCCAAGTCAGGGATGACATGCTAGCAGTGGCCTCTCCCACATAATACTTGCTATCAGTCTAGTAAAGTAGTCAATTGCTTAATGGGCAATTTTGCAACTCCTACCACCACTTTTCCACAATCGCTATATTTACGTTATCGCTTCTTTACTTACAATAGCTCCTACTTTTTATTTACGTAATCTTTATTATGTTGAAAACCTATCCAACAACACCTACAAAGTACTTCTAGTTTCATACTTGTTCTAGGTAAAGCAAACATCAAGTGTGCGTAGAGTTGTATCGGTGGTCGATAGAACTTGAGGGAATATTTGTTCTGCCTTTAGCTCCTTGTTGTGTTCGACACTCTTACTTATCGAAAACTTTTGCGATCCCCTATACTTGTGGGTTATCACCTATATACATGATCATGCCTAGACATTCTCAGAATTATTCTCTTTTCTATCAATTGCTCGACAGTAATTCATTCACCCACCGTAATACTTATGCTATCTTGAGAGAAGCCACTAGTGAAACCTATGGTCCCCAGGTCTGTTCTCCATTATATTAATCTTCCATCAACAAGCTATTTCTATTACCTTTTATTTTGCAATCTTTACATTTACTATTTATCATAAAAATACCAAAAGTATTATCTTATCATCTCTATCAGATCTCACTCTCGTAAGTGACCGTGAAGGGATTGACAACCCCTTTATCACGTTGGTTGCGAGGTTCTTATTTGTTTGTGTAGGTACGAGGGACTTGCGTGTGGCCTCCTACTGGATTGATACCTTGGTTCTCAAAAACTGTGGGAAATACTTACGGTACTTTGCTGCATCACCCTTTCCTCTTCAAGGGAAAACCAACACAGTGCTCAAGAGGTAGCAAGAAGGATTTCTGGCGCCGTTGCTAGGGAGTCTACACACAAGTCAAGACATACCAAGTACCCATCACAAACTCTTATCCCTCGCATTACATTATTTTCCATTTGCCTCTCGTTTTCCTCTCCCCCACTTCACCCTTGCCATTTTATTCACCCTCTTCTTCCGTTCCCCTTCTCTTTTCTTGTCCGTCTCTTTTTGCTTGTTTCTTGTTTGCTTGTGTGTTGGATTGCTTGCTTATCATGATGGCTCAAGACAATAATAAATTGTGTGATTTTTCCAATACCAACAATAATGATTTTATTAGCACTCCGGTTGCTCCTCTTACCGATACTGAATCTTGTGAAATTAATGCTGCTTTGCTGAATCTTGTCATGAAAGATCCGTTTTCCGGCCTTCCTAGTGAAGATGCCGCTACCCATCTAAACAACTTTATTGATTTGTGTGATATGCAGAAGAAGAAAGATGTGGATAATGATATTGTTAAACTGAAGCTATTCCCGTTTTCCCTTAGAGATCGTGCTAAAACTTGGTTTTCGTCTTTGCCTAAAAATAGTATCGATTCATGGAATAAGTGCAAAGATGCTTTTATCTCTAAGTATTTTCCCCCCGCTAAGATCATCACTCTTAGAAACGATATTATGAATTTTAAGCAACTTGATCATGAACATGTTGCACAAGCTTGGGAGAGGATGAAATTAATGATACGTAATTGCCCTACACATGGTTTGAATCTTTGATGATTATACAATTTTTTTATGCCGGATTGAACTTTGCTTCTAGGAATCTTTTAGATTCGGCCGCAGGAGGCACTTTTATGGAAATCACTTTAGGAGAAGCTACTAAAATCCTAGATAATATTATGGTTAATTATTCTCAATGGCATACTGAAAGGTCTACTAATAAAAAGGTGCATGCTATAGAAGAAATCAATGTTTTGAGTGGAAAGATGGATGAGCTTATGAAATTGTTTGCTAATAAGAGTGTTTCTTCTGATCCTAATGATATGCCTTTGTCTACCTTGATTGATAATAATAATGAATCTATGGATGTGAATTTTGTTGGTAGGAACAATTTTGGTAATAACGCATATAGAGGTAATTTTAATCCTAGGCCGTTTCCTAGTAATTCCTCTAATAATTATGGTAACTCCTACAACATTTCTTATGTAAATTATAATAAGATGTACTCTGATTTTGAATCTATTATTAAATAATTTATTAGTACGCAAAAGAGTTTCAATGCTTTGATTGAAGAAAAATTGTCTAAGATTGAT
This sequence comes from Triticum aestivum, assembly GCF_018294505.1. Lineage (NCBI taxonomy): Eukaryota > Viridiplantae > Streptophyta > Magnoliopsida > Poales > Poaceae > Triticum > Triticum aestivum. Next base: position 277,828,194 of record NC_057800.1, on the reverse strand, counting down.
GAGTTGGCCAGGAACATGGATAGAATTTCCATTGATGTTGATTCTTTGAAACTTAGATCTATTCCACCTAAGCATGATATTAATGAGTCTCTCAAAGCTATGAGAATTTCCATTGATGAGTGCAAAGAAAGAACCGCTAGGATGCGTGCTAAAAAAGATTGTTTTGTGAAAGCGTGTTCTTCTAGTTTCCATGATAATAATGATGAAGATCTAAAAGTTATTGATGTGTCCCCTATTAAATCTTTGTTTTGCAATATGAATCTTGAGAATGATGGGACTTGAGATGAGTCAACTTTAGTTAGAAGGCGTCCCAATGATGCAAAAGTTGATAAAAGTGGGATTGGAGAGGTCAAAACTTTAAATAGCAATGAACCCACTATCTTGGATTTCAAGGAATTTAATTATGATAATTGTTATTTAATAGATTGTATTTCCTTGTTTCAATCCGTGCTAAATTCTCCGCATGCTTATAGTCAAAATAAAGCTTTTACTAAACATATCATTGATGCTTTAATGCAATCTTATGAAGAAAAGCTTGAATTGGAAGTTTCTATCCCTAGAAAACTTCATGATGAGTGTGAAACTACTATTAAAATTAAAATTAAATATCATGAATGCTTTGCTTTATGTAATTTGGGTGCTAGTGTTTCCATGATTCCTAAAACTTTGTGTGATTTGATAGGTTTCCGTGAATTTGATGATTGTACTTTAAACTTGCATCTTGCGGATTCCACCATTAAGAAACCTATCGAAAGAATTAATGATGTTCTTATTGTCGCAAAAAGGAATTATGTGCTCGTAGATTTCATTGTTCTTGATATAGATTGCAATCCTTCATGTCCTATTATTCTTGGTAGACCTTTCCTTAGAACGATTGGTGCAATTATTGATATGAAAGAAGGGAATATTAGATTCCAATTTCCGTTAAGGAAGGGCATGGAACACTTTCCTAGAAAGAAAATTAAATTACCTTATGAATCTATTATGAGAGCCACTTATGGATTGCATACCAAAGATGATAATACCTAGATCTATCCTTGCTTTTATGCCTAGCTAGGGTTGTTGAACGATAGCGCTTGTTGGGAGGCAACCCAATTTTATTTTTGTTCCTTGCTTTTTGATTCTGTTTAGTAATAAATAATTCATCTGGCCTCTATTTATATGTGGTTTTATGCTTTTAATTAGTGTTTGTTCCAAGTAGAACCTTTGGGAAGACTTGGGGAAAGTCTTTGCGATCTTGTTGTAAAAAACAGAAACTTTAGCGCTCACGAGATGTTCTGCCATTTTTTTTACTGGAGAGTGCTATTTAGTTAATTATTTTTGAAAATGATTAATATATAAATTCCTCACGTCCAGAAATTTATTTTAGAATTTTTGGGGTTCCATAAGTATTCGAAACCTTCAGATTACTATAGACTGTTCTGTTTTTGACAGATTCTGTTTTTCGTGTGTTGTTTGCTTATTTTGATGAATCTATATCTAGTATTTGAGTGTATGAACCATAGAGAAGTTGGAGTACAGTAGGTTTAACACCAATATAAATAAAGAATGAGTTCATTACAGTACCTTGAAGTGGTGGTTTGTTTTCTTTTACTAACGGAGCTCACGAGATTCTCTTTTAAGTTTTGTGTTGTGAAGTTTTCAAGTTTTGGGTAAAGATTTGATGGATTATGGAACAAGGAGTGACAAGAGCCTAAGCTTGGGGATGCCTAAGGCACCTCAAGGTAAAATCCAAGGACAATCAAAAGCCTAAGCTTGGGGATGCCCCAGAAGGCATCCCCTCTTTCGTCTTCGTCCAACGGTAACTTTACTTGAAGCTATATTTTTATTCGCCACATGATATGTGTTTTGCTTGGAGCGTCTTGTATGATTTGAGTCTTTGATTTTTAGTTTACCACAATCATCCTTGCTATACACACCTTTTGGGAGAGATACACATGAATTGGTATTTATTAGAATACTCTATGTGCTTCACTTATATCTTTTGAGCTAGATAATTTTGCTCTAGTGCTTCACTTATATCTTTTAGAGCACGGCGGTGGTTCTATTTTATAGAAATAATTGATCTCTCATGCTTCACTTATATCATTTTGAGAGTCCCTTATAACAACATGGTAATTCACTTTGTTATGAATTTAGCCCTTTTATGATAGGCATCCAAGATCGATATAATAAAAACTATCATAAAAAGTGCATTGAATACTATGAGAAGTTTGATACATGATGTCGGTGTACTAGAATAGGGGTACCCTAGTACCCCGAACTTGTGCACGGGCAGTTGCAGCACCCCGCGGCAAGGCTTGCCGGGCGAACGCCAAGATCCTCTGTGGTTCCCTTGGAGCCATTCAAGAACAAAGTATTTAAGCTCAGGAGACAAGGCCCCGGCAAGAGGAGCTTGCCGGGAAGGCCAACCAAGGCACTCCAAGGAACTTGCCGTGACGCGCCACGCGCTCCGGCAAGGCAACAAGGCCCCGGCAAGAGGAGCTTGCCGGGAAGACCAACCAAGGTACCTCGAGGCCCGGTGAGCGACAAGCTTCCGGACCCGACAAGATAACAGCAGCGGCAAGGCGCTTGCTGCGGCAGGCGGCCACTCTGTGCCCACGCTCCAGCGCATCCACCAATGTGTCGCTCTGGGGGCCTCTCCAGGCGCGCGTGGCGGGAGGCTGTGCAGCCAGCGGTGCGCAGTGGCATGCGAAGCTGACAAGATCGCCATCGTGGCGAACGGTGGCGCCCCTAACGGTCCTTTTCTGCACTATTTGGGCGACTTAGACGGGCATTTAATGCCCTTGTCCTCTGCCGTCAGGGTTAGGTAGGGTGCACTGTACAAGTAATTGTACCAACCACCTCACTTTTTACATTTGTACCCTTCTTTGCGTTGCCACCTGTCGGTGACCCCTTTAGCGTATAAAAGGAGGCCCATGCGCAACGTAGAGGGGGTTCGACTGGTTGGACAGGTTCGACTGGTTCGGACCCCAGAAAAACACTACGCTCTCTCTGGAGCAAGAACTCAAGATAATCAAACAAGCAGCAGTAGGAGTGTTATCTCTCTGAAGAGCTCTGAAGCTGGGTAAACTGCTCGTGTGCTTCGCCTCGATCTGCTCTTCGTGTGATCTCCGCCCCCCGCCGAACCGAAAGGGGCTCGGTCCGCCGGCCCCATAGGTGTTCGTGGATCAGTTTCCCCGACATCTTTGGCGCGCCAGGTAGGGGGCGTCGAGATTGTGTGAACCTGATCCGGTGTTCACACGAGCTAGATCTTCATTCCCTTCATCAACATGCCACCGAAGAAGAAGACTTCGGCGGCAGCCGCTCCGTCCACGTCACTTCCGCCACCGTTGGAGCAAACGGGTGGTGGAATGGACGCCGGCGGAAGAATGGACGTCGACGAGGAAGCTTATGATGCTGCCAGGTCCAAGGACAAGGCTGCACAAACCTCGGCGACTGTACATGTTCCGCGCCACTCTCAGGAGGCGCAAGACCAACAGCATCATGGCACTCGCAGTGCCATACGCATGATAGGCCAAGACCAAGCTGGTGGATCTCGGGGTGCTCAAGACCAGCATGCACGCCAGCGTGCTGGCACGAGCGGGGCACGGTCGCCTGGACGGGATACTGCTCCTTCTAACATCTTTAGAAGTCCGAGCACGTCCCGCTCATCGCGTCGTTTGCCACTGCCACCCACCACTCCAGCAGAAGCTTTGGCGCGAGCTCAACTGCTCCTAGATTACCCTCCGACGTCGGACAAGATCGACGAATGGAGGGCCACCATTCAGAGTCTCATCGGCTACGCCAACGGCGACACTCCACGGCGGCCGAGCGCGTCGCCGCCGCGGCAGGGTTGCCGGGCGCGAGCCGGTGGCGACGAAACGGGTGGAGGTGCAACTACCATGCAATCACCACCCCGAAGGCCAAGATCGCCGACTCGCCGGATCCACCTCGACAGCGACTCCACCGCATCGTCGGATCCACGAGCTTGTCGCGATCAGCGCCAAGTTCTTCATGATCGACAACAAGAAGATGCTCGAACTCGCATCGAGCGCCGAAGAGAAGCGCGACGTCAATCCGACAAGCGCGCTGGGCCCTCTGTTGACATGCATGCGCCAGGGGAACCAGGCGATCTGTCGTACGCGGTAGGTTGCCCTGCGTTCACTCGTGAGCTGCAGCAAGTCCAGTGGCCCAGCACGAAGAACTTCAAGCCAGACGTACCGGAGAAGTACGACGGCAAGACGCATCCGTCGGAGTTCCTCAGCATCTACACCATTGCGGTGCAGGCTGCCGGGGGACGGGATGACAAGATCCTTGCCAACTACTTCCCGCTGGTGCTCAAGCCCAACGTCAGATCCTGGCTCATGCACTTGCCGGACAACTCCATATCCTCTTGGGATGATCTGTGCCATCAGTTTGTCGGCGCCTTCACAGGCGTACACAAGCCTCATGGCCAGGAGAGTGATCTTCATCTGCTCGCCCAGAAGGAAGGAGAGCCCCTGCGCAAGTACATTCAGAGATTCAGCAGTGTGCAGCACAACATCCCAGACGTCCACCCTGCCGCGGTGGTCAGCGCATTCCATCAGAACGTGCGAAACTGCAGGATGCGGGAGGAAATGGAGATGTGCAAAATCAGGGACGTCAGTGAGTTATATGCACTGGCCGACAAGTGTGCACGTGCTGAGGAAGGGAGGAGACTCCCCGGAGAGAATGTAGGAGCGGGAGGATCTGGCAGTGAAGATGCTGCCCCGGCAAGGAAAAACCGGCGGCGGAACAACAGGAAGAGGAAAGGCAAAGAGGTGCTAGTTGTTGAGCAGTCCGGCAACGGTGGTGGCGCCAAGAAAGCCAAAGCTGGTGACTCCGGCAAGGAGGTTGCCGCGGAGGTGGCGGTCGCCGACAAGCAGGACGGCACCAACAAGCAGTATTGCAAGATCCACCGCACCAAGGGCCACGATCTCTAGAGCTGCAAGAAAGTCGAGCAGCTTGTTGAGCAACAGAAAGCTGAATACGAGCGGCGCGACAAGGAGAAGGCCCAGGAAGGTGCTGGGGGATCCAACAAGAAACGTCCTGGCCGAGGAGGACGCCGCGGCAAGGCCAAGCAGCGGCAAGGAGACAGACCTCCTCGCGGCCGCGACAAGGATGAAGATGATGACGACGATGAAGACATGGATGATGAGGAGACTGATGAGCAGGAGTTCCAGAAAGCCACAGAGGTCCTGTGCGTTAACGGTGGTGCTTCTCTGCATACCTCGCACCGTCAGCTCAAGCAGTGGGTGCGGGAAGTTAATGCAGCAGAACCACCCGTCGAGTCACGCAAGCCTCTGAAATGGTCCAGCACGCCTATCATCTTTGATATTGAGGACCACCCTGATCGCATAACTGCGGTCGGGTGCTTGCCGATGTTGGTTTCACCAACAATCTGCAACCTCAAGGTCACTAAGATGCTAGTTGACGGCGGGGCCGGCTTGAACCTGATCTCCTCCGCGGTGCTCCAGAAACTCCAGATCCCTGACAGCGAGCTCGAAGAGACCGGTACATTTCAAGGAATCAACCCGGGAAGGAGCAAGCCGAAGGGAAAGATCACGTTGCCAGTAACATTTGGCAGCGAGCTGAACTTCAGGACTGAGAGGGTCACGTTTGATGTTGCTAACTTTCCATTACCTTACAATGGAATCCTTGGCCGTCCGGCACTCGCCAAATTCATGGCAGCCTCTCACTATGCGTACAACATACTGAAAATGCCAGGCCCGATAAGTGTCATCTCTGTCCCTGGCGACAAGAAGGATGCTCTTATCTGTGCTGACAAGATCTACCGGGAAGCAGCAGCCGCAGCAGAATGCAAGACACTTGCCGCTGAAGCTCCCGGGGGGAAGAAGAAGACCAAGTCCGGCAAGAGCTCTGATGCCCACTCCGGCAAGTGCACCTCTTCGGAGTGCTGCGCTACCGTCGAGGACGCACCATCGAGCTCCACCGGCAAGTGTAAGAAGGCAATGGCAGCTCCACCTGAGACCAAGAAGGTGTCCGCCAAGGAGGACGGCACTGATGGTACCTTCACCATCAGCGCCACTCTTGACCCCAAATAGGAAAGCGCGCTCGTTGCTTTCCTGCGGGCGAATGTTGACGTGTTTGCGTGGCAACCGTCTGATATCCCCGATGTTCCCAGGAAAGTAATTGAGCACCACCTTGCCGTCTGTCCTCATGCACGTCCCGTCAAGAAGAAAGTCAGGAAACAGGCAGTGGAGCGCCAAGAATTCATGCAGAAGAAATCAAGAAGTTGGAAGTAGCAGGCCTTGTCAGAGGAGTGCTCCATCCCACGTGGTTGGCCAATCCTGTTGTCGTGCGCAAGGCTAACGGGAAATGGAGGCTTTGTATTGACTTCACTGATGTTAATAAAGCTTGTCTCAAAGACCCATTTCCCTTGCCGCGCATTGACCAGATTGTTGAATCCACAGCCGGATGTGATTTGCTTTCATTTCTTGATGCGTACTCAGCATACCATCAGATCTTCATGGCAGAAGAGGATGAAGAGAAAACCGCATTTATCACCCCGTGTGGCACGTACTGCTTCGTACGGATGCCTTTCGGTTTGAAGAATGCTGGTTCAACATTCGCAAGGGTAGTCCACCACGCTTTTGAGCCGCAGATGCATAGAAATGTGGAAGCCTACATGGATGACATAGTGGTCAAGAGCAAGAACAGGGCGACCCTGATTCAAGATTTAGACGAGACATTTGCAAATCTGCGCAAGATCAACCTCAAGCTTAACCCCGAGAAGTGCGTGTTTGGAGTCCCTTCCGGCAAGCTTCTCGGGTTCTTCGTGTCTCAACGGGGAATTGAAGCCAATCCCGACAAGATCAAGGCCATTGAGCAGATCGAAGCACCAAAGCGCGTCAAGGATGTACGAAGGCTTGCCGGTTGCGTGGCTGCTCTCAGCAGGTTTATCTCTAGATCTGCTGAGCGCGCCCTGCCATTTTTCAAAATTTTGAAAAAGGCAGGTCCAATAAAATGGACTCCGGAGGCGGAGGCTGCGCTGCAGGACTTGAAGAGATACCTGTCCTCCACTCCAACACTTGTCGCACCTAAGCCGCAAGAGAAGTTGCTGCTGTATATAGCGGCAACCAATCAAGTGGTTAGTGCTGCGTTAGTGGCGGAGAGGGAGGCAGATGATGAGCCAGCAACCACGGCAGATGCATCCAGCGACAAGCAGGGGGCTCCGCCGACAAGCTCTGGTCCCAACAGAGATGGATCTACGCAGGAGCATGATAAGATGCAGAAGAGAATGGTGCAGCGTCCAGTTTACTTTGTCAGTTCCCTTCTACAGGGGGCTAGATCAAGGTACTCTGGTGTGCAGAAGTTGCTTTTCGGCCTCCTCATGGCCTTGAGAAAGCTGCACCATTACTTCCAAGCACATGAGATCACAGTCGTCACTCGCTTTCCGCTGAAGAGGATACTGCAAAATCCAGAAGCGACAGGCAGGATTGTCGAGTGGGCGCTGGAACTGTCAAGCTTTGGCCTCAAGTTTGAGAGCACTTCAACTATCCAAAGCAGAGCATTGGCAGAGTTCATAGCAGAATGGACGCCAATACCAGATGAAGAAATTCCAGAGACGAGCATCCCCGTCAAAGAGGCAAGCAAAGAGTGGCTGATGTACTTTGATGGTGCCTTCTCGCTGCAAGGCGCCGATGCAGGCATGCTGCTTGTCGCGCCCACCGGAGAGCACCTCAAGTACATAGTCCAGATGCTCTTTCCCAAGGAGCAAGCAACCAAAAATACTGCAGAGTATGAAGGATTGCTTGCCGGTCTCAGAATCGCAGCAGACCTTGGGATCAAGAAGCTCATTGTCAGGGGTGACTCACAGCTTGTCGTCCGCCAAGTGAACAAAAGCTACCAGAGTCCATTGATGGAAGCATATGTTGATGAAGTGAGGAAGCTAGAAGAGCACTTTGACGACCTACAGATGGAGCATGTCCCAAGAGCTCAGAACGACATTGCTGATGGCCTGTCAAAGTGCGCCACACTAAAGTTACCTGTGGAACTAGGGATCTTTGTGCTCAAGTTGACTCAACCATCCGTAACACCATCAACTGGACAAAGCAAGAAGAGGAAGTTGGTTTCTGGTAACTACTTTCCGGCAGAGGTCCTCGAAGCCGCCGCCAAGAAAGCCCCCAAGATCAACACCAAGGATGCTGAGGGGCAGTCTGCTCCGGCAAGCCTTATGGTTTGTTCCGTTGAAGCAGACGCTCCCGACAAGTTTTGCTCCGGCAAGCTTGTCGGGAAACATCAAGATCCGGCAGGGCCGCAAGTCCTTGCCGTAGAAGCGGATGTTCCCGCAGCAGCAGATGTGCCTTTAGTCCTTGTTGTCGAGCCACAAGCTCCAGCATGGGCACAGCAGATTGTCCATTTCCTTCAGACAGGAGAACTTCCCGAAGAGCAAGAAGAAGCGGAAAAAGTAGCCCGACAGTCAAGTATGTACCAGTTTGTCGATAGCATACTGTACAGAAAAAGACTCAATGGTGTGAAATTGAAGTGTATTTGTTGGGAAGATGGACAAAAGCTGTTGGCAGAGATACATGGAGGCATATGTGGCCACCACATTGGCGCAAGAGCACTTGCCGGCAAAGCTTTTCGGCAAGGTTTCTTTTGGCCGACAGCCCTCCAGGATGCAACTACACAAGTAACCAAGTGTGAAGCATGCCAGTTCCACTCCAAACAGATACACCAGCCAGCTCAAGCTCTCCAGACGATCCCTTTATCCTGGCCATTTTCGGTCTGGGGGCTCGATATCCTCGGCCCTTTCCCCCGAGCTGTCGGGGGCTTTGAGTACTTGTACGTCGCAATCAACAAGTTCACAAAGTGGCCGGAAGTGCAGCCAGTGAGGAAGGTGACCGCACAGTCAGTAGTCAAGTTCTTCAGGTCAATTGTTTGCCGTTTCGGGATCCCTAACAGGATCATCACCGACAACGACATGCAATTCACGAGCCGCACCTTCATGCAGTATGTCCAAGACCTTGGCGCCAAGGTCTGCTTCGCTTCTGTTGCTCATCCGAGAAGCAACGGTCAAGCAGAGAGGGCAAATGCTGAAGTGCTGCGCGGGCTCAAGACCAGAACTTTCAACAGGCTGCGTAAGTGCGGAAGAAACTGGATCAAGGAGCTGCCGGTAGTTCTTTGGTCGATCAGAACGACGCCAAATCGAGCCACTGGCCAGACGCCTTTCGCTCTAGTCTATGGAGCAGAGGCAGTTCTCCCCACGGAACTCGTATACGGATCGCCTCGAGTGCTCGCTTATGATGAGCTTGAGCAAGAACATCTGCGACAAGACGATGCATTGCTCCTTGAGGAAGATCGTCTTCAGGCTGCTGTACGAGCTGCTCGATACCAGCAAGCTTTGCGCCGCTACCATAGCCACAAAGTTAAGGCCAGAAGCTTCGAGGAAGGCGACCTTGTTCTTCAGCGCGTTCAGTCCGCCAAGAATTCCAACAAGTTGACGCCGAAGTGGGAAGGCCCTTATCGGGTGAAACGAGTCACAAGGCCCGGTGCTGTCCGCCTTGAGACCGAAGATGGCATTCCGGTGAGCAACTCCTGGAACATAGAACATCTTCGTAAGTTTTTCCCGTAGGGCGCGGTTGCCGGAACCCGTTCCGGCAACCACCTTTTGTACAAGTCTTGCCGCTATTGCATGTAATCCTTTTTACAAAGCCGGGCGCAGATCCCGTGCATAAATAAAACCCCATGTGCTCCGCACAACTTGTCCATTTCATGCATTAGTTTCTTTCTTGCATGCGTTATCTGACACTTTGTGCATCACCTACATCTAGTAAGCAATAACGAGCCGAAGGGCTCCATATCATTATTTTCTCTTCTATCTTTTTTTTCTCAACAAAGGAAAAGAAGGTTCCCTCGCACACAAGTTTGCCGGGGGGAAGGAGAAGATTGTGGTATGGACCAGGCATCATTCAAGCAAAGTTTTGCCTTGCCGGGAAGCAAACGACAGAAAAGCTAAGTTGCCAAAGTTTAAGCAATCAGTTTTTAAATTTTTGAGTTATCTTCCTCGAACGACCCTGCTTTGTATGGAAAACCTGTGCGTGGAGGAACCAACTCGTGGCTAGTTGCGCCCTTACTTTGTTTCAAGTCCGCTCAACAACTTAAGTGTGCTGCATCTAGTCGCGACAAGGTTTCTTGTCGGAAGCAGCGCCGCCAGCAGGCTGCTGACGTTCCGCACTCAGCGCTCGCAGCTCGGGTGCCTGTGCCGACAAGTTCCCTAGAAGCGTAGGGTAAAAACATACAAAGGAAGGAATCTAGTAGAGGAAATAACATAGCAATTGATAACAGAAATAAAGTTATATTACAAGATAACTTGTCGCAGCTCTAACAGACTGTTTTTCATAACATGATTAGCAGCAACAAGGGAAAAGAAGAAATGGGCCGCCTAGTCTACGCGATCGCCCTCAACCCTCTTGATCTCGCTCACCTTGTCCACAATGGGTGCGACAAGGGCCTTGAGTGCGTCCCGATCGGCGTCTGGCGGCAAGGACTTGAGGACGTTGGTGAAGCTGAGGCCTGGATTGCGGAAGGCCACCTTCATCAGCACCTTCTGGAGAACCCCGGCGCAGATTTTGCGTGACTCGTCGGCCAGCTGCTTTGGGATCCTCTCCCGGAGCCGCTGAAGTGCCGTCGCCACGCCCTTGAAGAACAGGCTGAGCTTGGCGCTGGGTTGGAGATTCTCGTCGGAGGGATACCCAAAGTCCTCCATCCCCAGCTGCGCCAGCTCCTCGTCGATGACTGCGGCAATATTCACCAGACCCTCGGTCCAGTGCTCCACAGTATCTCTGAATGAGTTCTGGGTAACTGCGATGCTCTCCAGCAGCGCCTTGTCAGCCTTGACCTTCTCCGACAAGGTCTTCTCCCGCTCCTTGGCGTCGTCCAGTGTCTGCGTCAGCGTGGCCAGCTTCAACTCCAGGTCTGCATTGGAATCCTTGGTGGCGCTGAGCTCCTTGCCCCTCTCAGCAAGAAGACCTTGCAGCTCACCGTGGGCGGCAGCATCCTTCTCACGCTCACGCTTGAGCGCGGCAAGCTCCTCGCCGCTCTTCCCGATGTTGGCCTCCAGCTGCGCCACCTTCTCCTCCAGCTCTTTCTTGGCGGCCTCTGCGGTTGCGGCAGCGTCCTTTGCTTCCTTGAGCGCCCCGCCAAGTGCTTGCTCACGCTCGGCGAGCTCCTCCTTGTAGCTGTCGAGGTTGGCCTTCCGCTGCACCAATTCGCCTTCTCGCGCGGACTGCTTCTCGGCGGCCAGCCTTTGTTCCTCCTCAGCTTCGGCCTTCTCGAGAAGGAAGGCCGTGCGCTCCTCGGCGAGTCGCCCCCGCTCCTGTGCCAGGGACCGGAGAGCTTCTTGATTGTGGCCCCGGAGCTCCTCCGCGCGCTTCTCCATATCAACTACCGCCTTCGCGACAAGCGCTTCCCGGGAAGCCAGCTTGGCTTGCCATGCGCGGTAGAGTGACAGCAGCTTCCGCAGCAGCTGCTCCTCCTTAGGCTCGCCACTGCTGCTGCTGGGCGCGTCGACCAACGACAGTCCAGCGGAGGCGAGCGCCTCCTCATCGGAAGTTTCCCCCTCGACCGGCACCCTGGAGCTCGACGCCCAGGGTAGCTTGATGAAGATATCATCGCCGGCCTTCAAGTAGGCGTCGGGCTGGGGCTCCTCGGAGCCCAGCTCCGCAGCAGCGGCAGAGGGATCGGCGGTCGGCGCAGCGCCTGGCGCTCCTGCGGCCTCAGGGTCGTCAGTGCGATCGCCCGACCCCTCGCCGGCTTCTACGGCGGCAGCCTTGGCGGCCTCCTCGCTGGCAGTCTCATCAGCACCGGCCCCTTCTTCGTTGGCGGCGGCGTCGTCAGTGCTGCCATGCGCGCCTTCCTCGCCGGCGCCCTCTGTCTCCATTGGCTCAGCAGCAGATAGGTCTGAAGAACGAAGAAGGGAGAAAAATCAATCAAAAATCCAAGAGAAGAAAATCAGAAGAAGAAGAACCCAAGGGAAAGTTTTTGGACAAGTGAATTACCTGTGCCAAGATCTGCAGTTGCGGTCTCGGCCGCCGCAGGATCGACGGTGCTGTCCCTTGCTGGAGAACTGCCTCTTGCCGGAGAGTTCTCCCTTGCCGGAGAGCGCTCCCTTGCCGGGGACTCCTCCCTTGGCGGCGTAGTCGAAGCAGATGGCACTCCGGGACCAGCTTCCGGGCGCTCCTGATGTGGCTGCTCTGCTCCTACACAAATCAACAAGCAAGATATCAACAAAGGAAAAAGCACTCATGCGCGCCTGACAGCAGAAAGCTAACTATGAACTTACGCTGGGGGCTGCGCTGGGGGCTGCTTTGAGGAGTGGTTGCCGGGTCCATCAAGGTGGTCTCGGACCCGCCCCCTGCTGACACGGTGGGGTCATCTTCGATGACAATCACCGCGGCCTTGGCCCTCTTCGCCGCTCTCTAGGCCAGCGTCCTGAAAAGAAAGGAGTTCAGATTGAAGCAAGTCAGATACAAGATAAAACGGCAAGATTGAAGAACTACAAGAGCACCAAAGAAACTTACTCTTCTTCCTCCTCGTCGGAGCTAAGCGCGGAAAGATCGAAGTCCGGCTCCCCTCCGGTGCGGCGAGGCGGAGGAGTAGGATCCCTTGCCCGCTTGGCGGGGGCGGTGGCGGTGGCCCGGGAAGATCCCGCTCCAGTTGCCGCTGCTGCGTGAGGCGCTCCTGCGGCAACATTGCTTGCCGCGGTAGAGCGTGTCACACGGCTCGGCGGCTGTTGACCCGGCTGCCGCCCCGCTACGTCCGCGGCCCTGCGAAGATGCCTTCCTGGCGGGGCCGGGGGCTCCGCCTGCGGCAAGCTTTCTGAAGGCTCGGGCTCTTCCTCGCCGGCCTCGCTCGGCTCAGCTTCAGAGCCGGCAGGCTCTTCCTCGCCAATGAACTCCGCGCGCTCGGCGAGATTTGCCGCCTCTGCCGCCTCCGCCTCCTCCACAGTGAACCCGAACGCGCCCGCGGCAGCTGCGGCCGCAACCTCTTCTGCCCTAGCGGCGATGCGCTGCAGCTCCTCGTCGGTGGTGTCACGGGTGAGGCTCTTCTGCTCGTCAGCGCGGACCGGCAATTCTTCCAAGTTGTCAAAGAATGCCTACAACGCCTACAGTGAGCCCGGCAAGCCTGAGGCGAAGGATCCTAGTGATGGTGATCTTCAGCCTCTCTTCTTCCGGGGCCACATTGCTCCAGTCATTGCCGCGCACTATTGGAGCTTGGCGCACGGCGGTGAAGGGCTGCGGATTCTCCTCGATGATCCAGCACCACTCCGCTCTCCACTCCTCCCACTTGCTGCGGAGCTCACCCTCCAAGTACGCCTCCTTCTTGCCGACTCTCGAGATCCAGGCGATCCCTCCGGCAAGGGGCTCTCCTCTCTCTACCCGAGGCATGAAGAAGTGGCGGAAAAGGGCAACATTGGGGTGGACTCCGACAGAGTTTTCATACAAATGTGCGAAAACTGCCATGGTCAGAACGGCGTTGGGGGTGAAATCAAGGAGGCGGAGGCCGTAGGTGTTCATGATATCGCAGAAGAACTCCGAGAAGGGCGGGCAGAGCCCGCAATAGAAGAACAGCGCGAAGAATGGGTACCCGTTTGGAGCCAGTTCCGAAGCAGCGGCCGGGAGTACCCTCGTGCGCGGATGCGCACGCGTCTCCGTCGCCCAAAAGAGGTAGAAGTACTCCCTCAGCTCCTTCGCGCCGAGCTGGGGGGAGAAGATCGCCCGCTCCTTCCGCAGCGCCGCGAGCCGCTGCGCCTCGGCCGACTTCACGCCCTTTCCCTTGTCGGCTTTCGGAGCCATGGCGGAGGTGGTGGGGGAGGTCGATGGCGTTGGTGATGCTGGTGGCAATGGGGGGCGGAGCGCTGCTCTCTCGGCTTCGGGAAGAAGGGGGGGAGTGGCGGAGGTTCGTGAAGATGGAGTAGTAGCAACCAGCGAGGGGGAACGAACTGCCCCTGTTTCCTCTGCTTATAAAGAGGGACGGGGCGGACGTTTCGCCCTTCCGAATAAAGAACCACCCACGATCTCTCCCACGACGCCGCATTCAAAGCGTGCCGTTAGGGGAGAGCGCGGTGGATACGGAGCGAGATTCGGCGTGGCCCAGTCCGTGTGTGCCCGTGCCCTGTCTTGGGCCTGGCCCAACAGCGCTCGGCACCGTGTCTGGCCCAGGCCCGGGGGCTCCTGTCGGTGTACTAGAATAGGGGTACCCTAGTACCCCGAACTTGTGCACGGCCAGTTGCAGCACCCCGCGGCAAGGCTTGCCGGGCGAACGCCAAGATCCTCCGTGGTTCCCTTGGAGCCATTCGAGAACAAAGTATTTAAGCTCAGGAGACAAGGCCCCGGCAAGAGGAGCTTGCCGGGAAGGCCAACCAAGGCACTCCAAGGAACTTGCCACGACGCGCCACGCGCTCCGGCAAGGCAACAAGGCCCCGGCAAGAGGAGCTTGCCAGGAAGACCAACCAAGGTACCTTGAGGCCCGGTGAGCGACAAGCTTCCGGACCCGACAAGATAACAGCAGCGGCAAGGCGCTTGCCGCGGCAGGCGGCCACTCTGTGCCCATGCTCCAGCGCATCCACCAACGTGTCGCTCTGGGGGCCTCTCCAGGCGCGCGTGGTGGGAGGCTGTGCAGCCAGCGGTGCGCAGTGGCATGCGAAGCTGACAAGATCGCCATCATGGCGAACGGTGGCGCCCCTAACGGTCCTTTTCTGCACTGTTTGGGCGACTCAGACGGGCATTTAATGCCCTTGTCCCCTGCCGTCAGGGTTAGGTAGGGTGCACTGTACAAGTAATTGTACCAACCACCTCACTTTTTACATTTGTACCCTTCTCTGCGTTGCCACCTGTCGGTGCCCCTTTAGCGTATAAAAGGAGGCCCATGCGCAACGTAGAGGGGGTTCGACTGGTTGGATAGGTTTGACTGGTTCGGACCCCAGAAAAACACTATGCTCTCTCTCTGGAGCAAGAACTCAAGATAATCAAACAAGCAGCAGTAGGAGTGTTATCTCTCCGGAGAGCTCCGAAGCTGGGTAAACTGCTCGTGTGCTTCGCCTCGATCTGCTCTTCGTGTGATCTCCGCCCCCCGCCGAACCGAAAGGGGCTCGGTCCGCCGGCCCCATAGGTGTTCGTGGATCAGTTTCCCCGACACATGATGATTGTCTTGAGATATGGAGATGCTGATATTAGAGTCATGCTAGTTGAGTAGTTGTGAATTTGAGAAATACTTGTTCTAAAGTTTGTGATTTTCGTATCATGCACGTATGGTGAACCGTTATGTGATGAAGTCGGAGCATAATTTATTTATTGATTGTCTTCCTTATGAGTGGTGGTCGGGGACGAGCGATGGTCTTTTCCTACCAATCTACTCCCCTAGGAGCATGCACATAGTATTTTGTTTCGATAACTAATAGATTTTTGCAATAAGTATGTGAGTTCTTTATGATTAATGTTGAGTCCATGGATTATACACACTCTCACCCTTCCACCATTGCTAGCCTATCTAGTACCGCGCAATTTTCACCGGTACCATAAACCCACCATATACCTTCCACAAAACAGCCACCATACATACCTATTATGGCATTTCCATAGCCATTCCGAGATATATTGCCATGCAACTTTCCACCGTTCCGTTTATGACACGCTTCATCATTGTCATATTGCTTTGCATGATCATGTAGTTGACATCGTATTTGTGGCAAAGCCACCGTTCATAATTCTTTCATACATGTCACTCATGAGTCATTGCATATCCTGGTACACCGCCGGAGGGATTCACATAGAGTCATATTTTGTTCTAAGAATTGAGTTGTAATTCTTGAGTTGTAAGTAAATAAAGTGTGATGGTCATCATTATTAGAGCATTGTCCCAAGTGAGGAAAGTATGATGGAGACTATGATTCCCCCACAAGTCGGGATGAGACTCCAGACTAAAAAGAGGCTAAAAAAGAGAAGAAGGCCCAAATAAAAAATGAGAGAAAAAGAGAGAAGGGACAATGTTACTATCCTTTTTCCACACTTGTGCTTCAAAGTAGCACCATGATCTTCATGATAGAGAGTCTCTTATGTTATCACTTTCATATACTAGTGGGAATTTTACATTATAGAACTTGGCTTGTATATTCCAATGATGGGCTTCCTCAAAATGCCTTAGGTCTTCATGAGCAAGCAAGTTGGATGCGCACCTACTTAGTTTATTTTTGAGCTTTCATACACTTATAGCTCTAGTGCATCTGTTTCATGGCAATCCCTACTCACTCACATTGATATTTGTTGATGGGCATCTCCATAGCCCATTAACACGCCTAGTTGATGTGAGACTATCTTCTACCTTTTTGTCTTCTCCACAACCACCATTCTATTCCACATATAGTGCTATGTCCATGGCTCACGCTCATGTATTGCGTGAAGATTGAAAAAGTTTGAGAACATCAAAAGTATGAAACAATTGCTTGGCTTGTCATCGGGGTTGTGCATGATTTAAATACTTTGTGTGGTGAAGATAGAGCATAGCCAGACTATATGATTTTGAAGGGATAACTTTCTTTGGTCATGTTATTTTGAGAAGACATAATTGCTTAGTTAGTATTCTCGAAGTATTATTATTTATATGTCAATATTAGAGTTTTGTCTTGAATCTTTTCGATCTGAATATTCATGCCACAATAAGGAGAATTACATTGAGAATTATGTTAGGTAGCATTCCACCTCAAAAATTCTGTTTTTATCATTTACCTACTCGAGGACGAGCAGGAATTAAGCTTGGGGATGCTTGATACATCTCCAACTTATGTATAATTTTTGATTGTTCCTCGCTATCATATTATCTGTTTTGGATGTTAATGGGCTTTATTTTACACTTATATATTATTTTTGGGACTAACCTACTAACCCAAGGCCCAGTGCAAATTGCTGTTTTTTGCCTATTTCAGTGTTTCGCAGAAAGGGAATATCAAACGAAATCCAATGAAACCTTCGGGAGAGCTATTTTTCGAACAAACGTGATCTAGAGGACTTGGAGTGGACGTCAATAAAAAAACGAGGAGTCCATGAGGCAGGGGGGCACGCCTACCCCCTGGGCGCGCCCTCCCTCCTCGTGGGCCCCTTGTGGCTCAACCGACATACTTCTTCCTCATATATATATTCATATACCTCCAAAACATCGAGGAGCACCACGGAACCCTATTTCCACCGCCGCAACCTTCTGTACCCAAGAGATCCCATCTTGGGGCCTTTTCTGGAGCTCCGTCGAAGGGGGCATCAATCACGGAGGGCCTCTACATCAACTCCATGGCCTCTCCGGTGATGTGTGAGTAGTTTACTTCAGACCTTCGGGTCCATAGTTATTAGCTAGATGGCTTCTTCTCTCTCTTTGGATCTCAATACAAAGTTCTCCTTGATCTTTGTCGTGGAATTGTCACGGCAAATGTCCTAGCAAAAGGACTTAGTCGTAGGGCCATCGCAATTAGGAAGCTTAAAGGGGTTAATCGGGACAAAGGACACGAGAGGTTTTATACTAGTTCGGCCCCTTACGATGAAGGTAAAAGCCTATGTCTAGTTGTGTTGATATTAGTGGGGTTTCGATCACCAAGGGGCTAGTTCACCGGCTTGGTTATGATCTCTTGTTTCTCGCCCTATGCCACCACCGGGACATCCCCTTATATACACGGGTTGACGCCTGGTGGCCTACAGAGTCCCGGCCGGCTCATAAATTGTGTCCGGCTCGGTTACTTCTTTTACATTCCTTTCCTTACAAGTCGTTCCTTACATATGGCGGTTTACAATATTGGGCCTTAAGCCGCCGCTAGGCCTTTAGGCCTTCTATAAGGTTTAATAACCTATCGCCTTGAATGTCTATTGGGCTTCCTCTGTGACCCGCCATTGGGGCTGACCCGGCCCCTCCTGGGCAGATCATAACTGATAGCTATATCCCCAACATTAGGCCCCAGGTTGATTTGAACTTCGTTCTTGTCAATCTTCAATACTCAGAAAAAATCCACCTATTACTGTTTTGCGAAAGCTTTGTAAGCCGCCATGATGTCACCTCCTGATTTTTCGGGAACCCGCCATCATGTCATCTTTTAACGGATCTTTATCTTTAATGCCTTCTGAAAATCGGGGCGCCTGGGTAGCCGGATAATCATGTTTTGGTCTCCTTGTTTTTCGTGCCCACTTATCACTCTTCTCCTTATAAATAGGCACGACTAACCTTTCTTGATTCTCCCCCTTTTCCATCGTCTTCTTCCTCTCTCGCAACCCTTCTATCGCTCGAGCTCCGCCGCCGCCGCAGCGCTCATCGTCGTCCTCAACCTCGGCCGCTCCATCACCCTGAACTGTCCAGAGAAACGGTGATGACCCTCCGCAACAGATCCGCATCCGTAAGTTCTTGCCTTCTCACACCTTTAGATCTGCATTAGGGTTTGCGAGTTCATCGGTGTTCTTCGCTGTTCATCATGAATCTTCTGGTAGTTCTTCTTCCATAGCCTCTCTTGATCAAAAAGGAACACCTAACGTGTGCGGTAGTGGTTGTACACCCATTTTAGATGTTAGTAGATCCCTTTCCTTTGCACAGATACCTTCTTAGAGCTGATGAACTCATCTGGGCTATATTTTTAGGTATAGGAAATTTTTAAGTTTGAACGGCCGTTTGATCCATAGTAATATCCAGAAGTTAAGAAACCTATTTGTCTCCATACTTAACCAATTCTGCCGCTGGTATTTCTCAAATGTCTGTAGTCATGGCGGCTTACCGTGCTGGCTAACTTTTCCTTATATGACATTAGCCCTTATTTAAGCCGCCATTACTCCCCTGTACCATTATCACATAATTTAACCATTATCATTGAATTGAACCGGCATGTTGCTTTCCTTTTAGTTCGTTTTTGAACATCATGCTGTCCAAAGCGCCGATTGTCTGCAACTAGGTTCCCTCAACAGTCACTGAGGACACTCTGAAGGATTTCTTTACCATAGGTTTTTTGCCAGGGAAGAATATTATGTCCTACCGTGCGCCTGACCCGGAGGAGGAACGGCCCAATCCAAAAGATGGTGAAGTTATCATCTTTTCTGATCACATGAACCGTGGCTTTTCCCCACCTAGCTCAAAGTTCTTCAGAGATGTCCTCATTTTTTCAAACTCCACCCTCAAGACCTCGGGCCTAATTCCATATCCAATATCTACAACTTCCAAGTTCTGTGCGAGGTGTACCTTCAAGAAGAACCGACTGTAGAACTCTTTAGAGAGTATTTGGATCTGAACCGTCAGAATGAGTGCACCAATGGCCTTAGCCTGGAACTTGGAGGTATCTCAATTCAGTGTCGACAAGGCGCCGTCTTCCCCCTTATAGTCTTGCCAAGTCATCTCAAGGACTGGAATCAGACTTCGTTTTATTGTCAAGACACTTCACCAGCAAATGAGCATCCACTGCCGGGTTACCGCTCAGAGCGTCTTGACTCCAAATTTGCACTCCCTGACAAACTCACTGCTACTGAATGCAAGAAGCTGATACCATCCATTAAAAGGATTAATGCTTTATTGGGGAACGACTTAACCGGAGTTGACTTCACCCGTTGCTGGCTTGCGTGGCGGGTCATCCCTCTAAGCCGTCGATCAAAATTGATGTACGAGTATGGTGGAGGCCCAGATGACTCTCTTCGTCACAGCTCCGTTCAATTAACTGAAGAAGATATTATTTCAGTGTCAACCCTTCTGATGAACGGAAAATACGAAGACTGTAGTAAAGTTGGGTTAAACCCCTTCTGCAAGCTTAACCCGGTGCCAGAGGTAAAGAAACTCTGGTCTCTCTCCTTTGTATTTTTCCCAGCCATATTGTTTCTTAATACTTGCATGACCTTTCATCTTTTTTTTACTTGTTTACAGGCCAAATCTGATTTCTGGAAAGCCAAATATGACCACGAAGCTGCCAAGAAGGCGAGAGTCGCCGCCATAAACGCCAAGAAGACGACCCGGAGATCTGAAAAGAAGAAGAAGAGCACCGCTGAAGACCTGATGAAGCTTGACGATACTTATGAGTCGAAGGTAGCCCTTGACTCCCCTGGCCAACTTTTTAATAATCTTATTAACATTGATCATTACGAGGACGAAACTAGGGCTAGTCAGGCCGTGGAAGAATATGTAACTATTTCCTATGACTCAGCCCATTTGCCAAGACAGAAACTTCGAGTCGTAACCCGGAAAGTAAGGTTTTCACACCCTTTGGCTTATCTGGACCCTCACTTTATTTTGAAAAAGCAGCAACATGAGAGCCGCCGTCAAGCCCTGACTGAAGATGAACCGCCTATTGTTCTTCAACAAACTCCTCAAAAGCGCCAGAATGATGTTTACTTCTTTGTCTTCGACTTTCTGTTTAATGGATCCTTTCCCTTGCATTACTTAACTTTATTTTATCTTTGCAGGAGGTGTCTTGCTCTTTTGGCGACTCGTCTCAGACCCAATTTCCGGCCTTCAAGACTGCCCCTGGGTAAGGAAAAAATCCTCTTTCCTCCGTGTTTTTCAAACTGTATCTTTATACTGACAGTCCTATAACATTTCTCTTAGTGGTCAAGATAAGTCCAAGAAGGCAAAGGTAACTAAGCCGATGGAAGACCCGCTAGTTCCTACCCCTGAACCGGTCATGCCATCTTCTCTTCCATTAACTGAAGCTTCAGAAGACCCGCCTGTCAACATAGAAGTAAATCCTCCTGAGCCGTCGATTGACGATACCACCGTTAACCCTTCTGCCACTAGACCATCCAGCTCGGCTAACCCGCCATCATCGTCTGCTCAAGACATTCTGATCACTGGAGCCGCTTCGTTGAGCCGGGGAATCCCACCGTGTTGGCTCATCATACTATGAAACAAGAGGCGCTAGAGAAACAAAAAGTGCATTTTGATATTTCGCATTATGACCATATGAATGCCAACGACATATTATCCGGCTATCTCAGCCATGTGCACTCCAGCCGTGACTCAGAGATCGACATGGTCAAGCAGTTGCAACTAAAGTACAAGGTATGTTCTTCCGACTTACTTATATTCTGCCAGCCCCAAGTCACCAAATTATGAGAAAACCGGAATGATATGTAGACTTTATGATATAGGCTTAGACTTTACCTTTAGATTTTTCTGGAGTCCAATAAAATAGAACAAAGCTTCACCTGTATTCCCCAAGGGCCGGTTCATTTGACCATAAATGAGCCGGTTCTTTGAATTTTCATAACCGTCTTGTACCAAACTCAACAAATACTGTAGTCCGGCTTACCCTTGAGATACTTGCTTAATATCATACATTAGCCCCCAAGTGCCAGGTGCTGTTACTTTGTAAAGTACTTGGGACTTGAAGTATAGTAGAGTCATAAGAATTTGTTTTGGCTTACATTAGCCCCCAAGTGTCAAGTGGTTTTGCAGTGCAAAGGCACTTGAGACTTGAATCTTGAATTTTGAGCTTTGATACACCTGTATATGTTTTGCAGAACACCCTATCTGAATTGGGTTCGCAATTGAAAAACGCCAAGACCCGACTAGCGGATCAGGAGGTAGAAATCAAGGCTACCGACTCCAAGCTTCAATTAAGTCTTGCTGAGACGGAAAAACTAAAAAACAGCTTGACTGCCAAGAAGAAAACCTAGGCTGAAGAGAAAACACTTCTAACACAACGCGCCGAAAAGGCGGAAGCAGCTCTTGAGGAAGTTACTATAGAGCTGACCGGTTTAAAGAACCGGGTATCTCAAATGGCGTCTGCCATCTTTGGTAAGCCATCTGTAATGACCTTTTGTACCTTATGCTGACCCGGAATATAAACCGCTGGCTGACCCTTTGTTTACAAAACATGTGCAGGCCCACGAAGCAAGAATCTGAGCCAAGACAACATGATTAAACTGAAGGTGGTGTATACCTTAGTAGAGCAATTGTACACTGGCGCACAACGAGCAGTTGCCACTATTGCTCCTGCCAATCAAGGACCCAACCGGCTTAGTGATGTCTTAAAAAAGCTATCAATCTTACCTGCTAGGTTCCAAGAAGTTAAGCGATCATGTGCCGGAGCCGGAGCTTTGACTGCCCTGAGCCGCTCCAAGGCTTGGGTGCCAGATCTAGACCAGGCGGATGTAGCCAGAGGATACCCCACGGTAAAGGAAGACGGGTCTCTGTTTGAACAGGATGACTTTGTTGCTTGCGTGAGGGAGGTGCGACCTCAGGCCACCATTCTCAGAGGTGAAACAAATATCGATAAATACCAGCCGGGTTTTGATTTGGACAATAAGAAGATGGCGACTCCCTCCTATAAGGTGACCGACCTTATCCCGCCGGTTCGTCAACATACATTTGCTCCGGATGTTGATCCAGCCGGCTTGATTGATGACGAAGCAGAATTTATTGCCGTGAACGGTTTTGACTGGTCAAAACCTAGCTTTCAATCAGAAGAAGGCGGCAAGCCGGCGAGGGAGGAGTGAAGATCATCTTCATGAGTTTTTTAAAAGCCTTGTAATAGATTAGCTATGAAAACACTGCATAATTTGCCTATGCCATCGCGCATAAGACACTGTGTATGATTCTATGTTTTGCTGATGTAAATATATGCATCATATTTATGGTTGTCCCCACAATATTTCCGCTCTATTACTGTAGATAAAAAAGGAAAAAACTGGCTTGGCGGCTTAGTACCGAATGGGTCAGAACACCCGGTTTACAGCCAATATTTTATCATAGTAGAAAACAGAACCAGACGTAAAAAGAAAAGAAGGTTGAAATAACCTTTGATTAATACAGAAGGAACTGTTCATAGCCATACCTGTATCTTTGACCTCCGGACCACCGGTTTATATGACCCGGGTAATGAGGTTGATAATCAAGTCTTCGCGAGAAGCCAATGCTTCTAAATACCTGATGATTATCATGCCCTGGCGGCTTGTTGTCAAATAGTCAAGCCGGTGAAAAGACCATGACTAATTATTTTGAAATTGAGACAACAAAAAACCAATAAGACAAATAACAGATGGTAACCAAAATTAGCCTTGTAAATAAAGATTGGGGGTTTTTTGATTCGAATACAACCAGTAAACCGGACCAAAGGGGTTAAGCTAAGATTCGAATATGATCATATAGCCCACAGTGGCTTTGGCGTTGCGCCGATCAAAAGGGTACCGACAACTATGTTCTCTTTGGTTCGAATATGACATATGTTTGAACAGGAAGCCCCCAAATGACCTTGAGAGATTTTTAACGACCCTGATTTGAATACGATCCAAGTCGGACCCAAAAGGGGTTAAGCTGTGATTCGAATACGATTAAGAAGCCCCCTAGTGAGTTTGGCTTTGAGCCGATCAAGAGGGTTACGGCAGCTATGTTCTCTTTGGTTCGAATACGACCTATGTTTGAACAGGAAGCCCCCAAGTGACCTTGAGAGTTTGCATCTAGATTCGAATATGATCATAAGCCGGACCAAAAAAGGTTAGATTTGATTCAAATATGATCAGCTCCTTAATAGTCATTTGAAAATAGTAGTAAAGAATAGTAAAGATGTATAATCTTTGAAAAGAAAAGAGACCTGTGGTCCTGCTTTATTACTTATCATAGTAACCTCAAAATATGTACATGATGAGAGCCAGTGTCTCAGGTGTAGTATGGCCGAAGTTGAGCAATGTTCCACGGCCGGCGGGTCTCCTCTTCCGACTTACGTGAGTCTTTGTGCTCTCGAACGTCAATGAGGTAATATGACCCGTTGTTTAAGTTCTTGCTGACCATAAAGGGTCCTTCCCAAGGTGGGGATAACTTGTGTGCATCTGACAGATCCTGGATGAGCCGGAGCACCAGGTCACCTTCTTGAGAAGTCCTGGACTTAACCCGGCGGCTGTGATAATGGTGCAGATCCTATTGATAAATTGCTGATCAAGCCGCTGCTAAGTCTCTTTCCTCATCTAACAAATCAAGTGCATCCTGTCTGGCTTGTTCATTGTTAGCTTCAACATAAGCCGCCACACGGGGTGAGTCATAACGGATGTCACTAGGCAACACCGCTTCCGCTCCATAAACCATGAAGAAAGGTGTATAACCTATAGACCTGTTAGGGCTGGTGTTGTTACTCCACAGCATCAAGGGTAAATCCTCTACCCAACAACCCGGCGTTCGCTGCAAGGGAACCATAAGCTGGGGCTTGAGACCTTTTAAGATTTCTTGATTTGCTCTCTCAGCCTGACCATTGGATTGAGGATGGGCTACAAAAGAAACGTCAAGCCGGATATGCTCGCGCTGACAGAACTCCTCCATAGCCCCTTGGGATAGATTAGTGCCATTGTTAGTGATAATGCTGTATGGAAAACCAAAATGGAAAATCACCTTTTTCATGAACTGAACCGCTGTGGCCGCATCACACTTACTCACTGGTTCTGCCTCAACCCACTTTGTGAATTTGTCAACTGCCACTAAAAGATGTGTCTTTTTATCCTTAGACCTTTTGAAAGGTCCAACCATGTCAAGCCCCCAAACCACAAACGGCCAAGTGATGGGAATCATCCGCAGCTCTTGAGCTGGCACATGTGCTCGTTGTGCGAATTTTTGACATCCATCACATCTACTGACCAGATCTTCTGCATCAGCGTGAGCCGTCAACCAGTAAAAACCAGGACGAAAAGCTTTGGCCACCAAAGATTTTGACCCCGCATGATGACCACAATCGCCTTCATGGATCTCACAAAGTATTTATTGGCCTTCTTCAGGGGAAACACACCGTTGAAACGCTCCAGAGACGCTGCGATGGTATAGTTCTCCGTCAGAAATTGTCATTGACTTAGACCGCTAGGTTATCTGTCGAGCCAGGGTCTCATGCGCTGGCAGCTCGCCCCGGGTCATGTAAGCCAAGAACGGCACTGTCCAATCTGGGATGACATGAAGAGCCGCCACAGCTTCTGCTTCAGAGGTTCAAAATGGCAATTTTTCTCCAACATTAAGACTGCCGAGCCGGCATCCATCTTATCAGATGAATGAATTATCTCCTTGACCCGGCGCACCCAATGGGTTGTGGACTCACCTTCCTCTTGTTTACAATTAGTCAGGTCCACGATTGACATAGGTCTGAATGAACCGGGCCTTTAACTCTGCCCATGAGCCGATGGAATTGGGGCGCAACCCTTTTAGCCAAGTACGAGCCGTTCCATCCAACATCATGGTGAAATACTTAGCCATTGCCGCGTCGCTGACCTCCAATAGCTCCATGGCCATCTCATAGCTCTCGATCCAGGCCCCAGGCTGCAAATCGGCCGTGTAATTAGGCACCTTACGAGGCCCCTTGAAGTCTTTTGGCAAACGCTCATTACGTATGGCCGGCACCAGGAAAGGGACACCTGCGGTTCTTGTGGCCACTCCTGCCTCAACCGAGGTTGCTGGATAAGCCAAAAACGTCTGATGAGCCACCTGCTCCGCCGCCAGTTGAACCGCTCGCTCAGCCTCTTGTTGGATCCTCTCCTGATCCGCCAAGTTAAGGGCTCCAGCCTATACCGGCTCATGCCTGCGCGGCCGGTTGCGGCGTTGAGCATTGCTTGACATGTCAGCTGAGTCCATATGCCTATTGTAGCTTGGGCTCTGGCTCGGGCGAGGGGTTGAATGGATCCTGTCTCGTCTGTAAGAGTACGCATCCTGCTACGCTAGAGCTGTTTGAAGAAGTTCTCTCACTCTTCGTGTTTCGACCGCCGTCGGAGAATCGCCCTCCATCGGGAGAGCCGCCAAATGATCCAACGCAGCAATGAGGTTTTCCAAGGGATTGGAGAAGTGACTCGGTGGTGTTGGCACATAATGAGGCAGAGCGGTATGTACGCGAGGTGGTTCCATGGCGTGCGGCTGAACCGGTGCCCCGGGTGTCGTGATCCGATTTGCCTCCGGCGAGTTACTTGTCCCGGCCCCGGGTGTATGGAAAAGGTTCCTAGGATCAAGCGTCAAAGGTAGATGTGATTGGGTCTTCTGATGCCTTCTTCTCATGACCTCGTTTGACGCGTTCAGATCCACCGAGAGCCGAAAGGTCTCTGCTTGAAGCTGTTGAGCACGAGCATCCAAAGCTGCCCGCTCCGCTGCCATCCTGACCTCTTCTGCTGCTAAATTTTCTTTAGCTTGTACCATCTCTTCACGTACGTGCGCCACCTCTGTGTCATGCTGAGCTTTATCCGCCGGGTCTACCACGGCAGTCAACAGGGTCGTCGGTTTATCCATGAGGTCCATCAGAATCTGAGCCGGGGGGCGCGGGGTCTCCTGACCCGGCTGCGGCCGACCCGGTGGTTGTTGCCGCCGCTGCTGTGGAGTTCTGCCCCGGCTGTGTTCCTGCCATGAAGACTCCGACCCAATTCGGCGGCTCAAGGGGGTCCGGAATACTGCTGCCATCGGAACAGCCCCCGAGCATGCCATCCTACAACCGATACAAAGAATCCGTCTCACCTGTTGATGATGTGGCGTCAGAACGGGCGGCCGTCTCACCGCCATCCACTGATTCTTCAGAGTATTCACCGCCGTGGATGCAACCTACAAAGGCATGCTTCACGACGGATTGAACACGGGTGGACCTCGCGCGCTGAGCCATTTCGACGAGGTTGGTGTGGACGTCCGGCTTAGGGCCCGAATCGCCGATCCGGCCGATGAAGACGTGAATTCCGCCGAAGGGGACCCGGTACCCGTACTCAATTGAGCCGGCCTCGGGGCCCCGACCTTCGTCGTCAATGTAGAGCTTGCTGCGACGACTCTTGGTCATCCAGCCCACAGCGTATCCCTTGAGCCCTTCGAAGTTGCCCTTCAAGAACTCAAATCCACCATGCGCTGGCCCCACGGTGGGCGCCAACTGTCGTGGAATTGTCACGACAGATGTCCTAGCAAAAGGACTTAGTCGTAGGGCCATCGCAACTAGGAAGCTTAAAGGGGTTAATCGGGACGAAGGACACGAGAGGTTTTATACTAGTTCGGCCCCTTACGATGAAGGTAAAAGCTTATGTCTAGTTGTGTTGATATTACTGGGGTTTTGATCACCAAGGGGCTAGTTCGTCGGCTTGGTTATTGATCTCTTGTTTCTCGCCCTAATCCACCACCGGGTCGTCCCCTTATATACACGAGTTGATGCCTGGTGGCCTACAGAGTCCCGGCCGGCTCATAAATTGTGTCTGGCTCTGTGACTTCTTTTACATTCCTTTCCTTACAAGTCTTTCCTTACATACAGCGGTTTACAATATTGGGCCTTAAGCCACCGCTAGGCCTTTAGGCCTTCTATAAGGTTTAATAACCTATCGCCTTGAATATCTATTGGGCTTCCTCTGTGACCCGCCATTGGGGCTGACCCGGCCCCTCCTGGGCGGGTCATAACTGATAGCTATATCCCCACCAATCTTCTTGGAGATCTATTTGATGTAACTCTTTTTGCGGTGTGTTTGTCGAGATTCGATGAATTGTGGGTTTATGATCACGTCTATCTATGAACAATATTTGATTCTTCTCTGAAATCTTTTATGTATGATTGGTTTATATTTGCAAGTCTGTTCGAATTATCAGTTTGGTTTGGCCTACAAGATTGATCTTTCTTGCAATGGGAGAAGTGCTTAGCTTTGGGTTCAATCTTGCGGTGCTCGATCCCAGTGACAGAAAGGGAAACGACATGTATTGTATTGTTGTCATCAAGGATAAAAAGATGGGGTTTATATCATATTGCCTGAGTTTATCCCTCTACATCATGTCATCTTGCCTAATGCGTTACTCTGTTCTTATGAACTTAATACTCTAGAAGCATGCTGGATAGCGGTCGATGTGTGGAGTAATAGTAGTAGATGCAGGCAGGAGTCGGTCTACTTGTCACGAACGTGATGCCTATATACATGATCATGCCTAGATATTCTCACAATTATTCGCTTTTCTATCAATTGCTCGACAGTAATTCGTTCACCCACCGTAATACTTATGCTATCTTGAGAGAAGCCACTAGTGAAACCTATGCCCTTGTGTCTATTCTCCATTATATTAATCTTCCATCAACAAGCTATTTCTATTACCTTTTATTTTGCAATCTTTACTTTTACTCTTTATCATAAAAATACCAAAAATGTTATCTTATCATCTCTATCAGATCTCACTCTCGTAAGTGACCGTGAAGGGATTGACAACCCCTTTATCGCGTTGGTTGCGAGGTTCTTATTTGTTTGTGTAGGTACAAGGGACTTGCGTGTGGCCTCCTACTGGATGGATACCTTGGTTCTCAAAAACTGAGGGAAATACTTATGCTACTTTGCTGCATCACCCTTTCCTCTTCAAGGGAAACCAACGCAGTTCTCAAGAGGTAGCAGTGGGATATGAACAACTTACTTTAGATCTGGATGACCATGTTGAGAAATATGGTTGTACCTTTTTGGGATAGATGTTTTTCCTTGCAATATTAGGAATTCCTTTGTACTGCATGGAGAAGAGGCATCAATATATCGAGGGAGATAGAGATTGTTAAACAAGTTATCAATAGGCTATTAAACATGGAAATTGCCATTCTGGGTATGGAGTATTTGGAAAATATGTTATGGCAACATTTTGATAATGTATTTGCAAACTTTCATTGATGGGGAATTCAGGTTGTTCACCCCTACAAGTAAAACATAATCCAGGATATCCATTTGCTTTTCTACATGGTTATGTTGTTGTGGAGTGTATTCTTTCCCCCAACTCGAAATCTGATTCCATTTTAGCAAAAGAGTACCCTAATAAGGAAAGTTTCCACTTTACTATAATCATGAAATCATTAGTTTTAAAATTTTAGCCATATATTCCTGCAGCAACGCGCGAGGAATTGTCTAGTTCTTATAGTTCATCTCCTTCAAAATCAATTAGTTTTTATGAAAGAGCTAATCTATTTTAAGATTCATGGAATTGTGCATTGTAAAGCATAAAGTTAAAAATAATAATGGCAATTCATATAGAAAAAAAATTGGGCAATTATGATACGGAAGATTCTATAACAAAGGAGAAGTGCTTGTGTTTTGAGGTTTGTGCATTATGCTTAAGTTCAACCATGTAGTCTTCTAGATTGTACATGTGGGAAAATCTGGTGGAATGTAGATGATATCCAATGGCCAGTAGTGCTTGGATTTGCCATCTCTGCACCGTCGGATTGGCTTCATCCAATGACCATCTTTCAAAGTTATTCACACACTATATAGGGGGTATAGATATAGATAGGTGATACGAAAGCCACCCATCATCTCTAATTTCAATAGTGTGTCCATGCACGGATGCAATGTGGCCAAATGATGCCTACCATCAGTATCTCAAATTAAAATCAGTCCGACCTTGTTCAATGTGTAGAAAGTATAGCATGCTCGTTTCCAAACCACACCACACATATCTCAGTTATATTCATGCATGCATGGGTTTCAAACATCATGATCTCTTATTCAAATATTTGAATTCAACTTTACATTGATTATGACCTCACCTAGTCTTTTACACCCACACAATCGTCTTCTCTTTATAATTGTACCACTAACTTTCTCTCATGCATGCATGCACACACACTACCACTCGGCATTATCCATCGCACACATGCAATCTTTTTCTTTAGGTCGGTCTCCCATGCATGCACACACACACAAACACACACTACTGCAGGATGCTGCTAACGCGACACTACGACCAGAGACCCTTTGATGAAACTATGTGCGATGCATTAATTGCAAACGGGGATGTAAAAAAACCATCAAAAAAGATGCAAAATGTTTGCGATGGCAGAGACATCAAATACGATTTAGATTTTAGTTACGTGCGCGATGCTGGGCATACGGTTAATCCAGCATAACTGTTTGCGATCAGGAAGAACAACGGAAACGGGAAGCCATATCAATGTGTGTGCGATATATGGCATACAGTTTGCTCTGATGAACTGTGTGCTATTAGGGAATGCAACAGAAACGGTCAGCTAGACCAAGGTGTGAGTGATATACGACATTAGGTTCAGTCGGACAAACTGTTTTCGATTAGGCAAGAGAATGGAAATGGTTCATCTTAACAAGATGTGTGTAATATGCAGCATTTGCGATGAGCCAAAAGAACACAAACGATTCATGTAAACCAGATGTGTGTGATACGCAGCAAAGAGCCCACTCGAATGAACTGTTTGCGATGAGAAATTATAACACAAATGGTTACTATAGTAAGTTTGTGTGCGATTCTGTTCGTACAATAAACTTTGAAAAATGCAAACTAGTTGCTTGCGGTGGCTAGGAGTATCGCACATGATGCATCTGCGAGTACTCCTGTGTGATGATTAGTAAGTTACACATAATGAACGGCCACAAGGGTGATATGCTGATCATGGTGTCCGAGAAGACCGTCGTCGGAAGGCTGCTGGCTTAGCCTTTTAGCCTATATTTTATTATAATTGTATGCATAAGTAGGTCGTGAGTGTTTTGTGCCTTGCCACATGTGGCATTGTAAATTATCCTAAATATGTAAGACAATTATTAACCATTGCCATTGTAAATTTGCCTCAATGGCGAGCAGAACGCGCGCAGGGACGCCACGACGAGTAGCCACATGGTCAACCTTTTGGCACCCCGTGGGAGACGCGATTGTAACACCCCGGATGTAACTTGCCATATTTGTACTCCGAATCTTGCCATTTTTCGGCTTTAAGTTATGAGATTCGTGGTTGGTTTCTTGACTTTGTTTTTCATTTTGTTCATGTCATGCATATCATATCATGTCATCATGTGCATCACATTTGCACACGTGTTTGTCTCATGCATCCGACCATATTCCCCGTTGTCCGTTTTGCAATCCGGCACTCCTACGTCCTCCGGAGCCCCCTTTTTTCTCTTTTCATGAGCGGGTGTTAAACTTTCTCGGAATGGACCGAGATTTTCCAAGCGGCCTTGGTATGCAAACGGTAGATCGCCTGTCAAGTTTCGTGCCATTTGGAGTCTGTTTGATACTCCAACGGGTAACCGGGGAACCGTAAATGTAACGCCCCCGATGCGGCTATATCTCCCACGTGTCGAAGCACGACTTAGAGGCATAACCGCATTGAAAGCAATGTCGCAAGTGAGGTAATCTTCACACAACCCATGTAATACATAAGGGAAAAATATACACAGTTGGCTTACAATCGCCACTTCACACAATTACATGAATAAAGCATTACATCAATCAAATACAATCAAGGTCCGACTACGGAACCAAAATAAAAGAAGAGCCCCAAATGCGACACGGTCCCCGATCGACCCCAACTGGGCTCCACTACTGACCAACTAGAACGGAACAACACGAAGGACAAGGTCTTCAACGAACTCCTTCTGACCTGGGTTGCGTCATCTGCACGGACTCAACGGCACCTGCAAGCTGGTTTTGGAAGTATCTGTGAGCCACGGGGACTCAGCAATCTCGCACCCTTGCGATCAAGACTATTTAAGCTTATGGGTAAGGTAAAGGTATGAGATGGAGCTGCAGCAAGTGACTAGCATATATGGTGGCTAACATACGCAAAAGAGAGCGAGAAGAGAAGGCAAAGCACGGTCGATAAGAGTATGATCAAGAAGTGATCCTATAACGACCTACGTCAAGCATAACTCCAACAACCGTGTTCACTTCCCGGACTCCGCCGGAAAGAGACCATCACGGTTACACACGCTGTTGATTCATTTTAATTAAGGTCAACTTCAGTTTTCTACAACTGGACGTTAACAAATTCCCATCTGCCCATAACCGCGGGCACGGCTTTCGAAAGTTCAAATCCCTGCAGGGGTGTCCCAACTTAGCCCATCACAAGCTCTCACGGTCAACGAAGGAATAGACCTCCACCCGAGACGTTCCGATCAGACTCGGTATCCCGGTACAACAAGACATTTCGACAGGGTAAAACTAAACCAGCAACACCGCCCGATGTGCCGACATCTTGATGGGAGCTGCACATATCTTGTTCTCAGGGCAACACTGGATGAGACATCCTACGAGTAAAACCAGCCCTCAAGTTTCCCCAAGGTGGCCCCGCAGTCTACTCAGTTCGGACCAACACTTAGACAAGCACTGGCCCGGGGGGGTTAAAATAAGATGACCCTCGGGATGCGCGACTCCCAAGGGAAAAAGGCTAGGTGGCGAATGGTAAAACCAATGTTGGGAATTGCTGGAAAAGCTTTACTTAAGGCGAACTGTCAAGGGGTTCCCATAATAGCCCAACCGCGTAAGGAACGCAAAATCCGGGAACATAACACTGATATGACGAAAACTAGGGCGGCAAGAGTCGAACAAAACACCAGGCATAAGGCCGAGCCTTCCACCCTTTACCAAGTATATAGATGCATTAATTAAATAAGATATATTGTGATATCCCAACAAAATATCCATGTTCCAACAAGGAACAAGCTCCAATCTTCACCTGCAACTAACAACGCTATAGGAGGGGCTGAGCAAAGCGGTAACATAGCCAATCAAAGGTTTGCTAGGACATGGTGGGTTAGAGGTTTGACATGGCAATTGGGAGGCTGACAAGCAAATGGTAGGCATCGTAGCATTGGCATAGCAAAGAGCGAGCAAACTAGCATAGCAAAGATAGTAGTGATTTCGAGGATATGATCATCTTGCCTGAGATCCTGCAAGGAAGAAGAACGAGTCCATGAAGAAGACAAACGGATGTAGTCGAACGGATCCTCACAAACTCGACAATAACGGAACCAACCCGAAGAAGCAACACCGGAAAGAAGCAAACAATCATGGTAAACAACCATCACATAAACATGGCATGATGCACAATCAAGTATGATGCATGTCCGGTTTAAGTATGCATGGCATGGCAAAGAGCACAAGCAATCCTACAAATTAAGTGGAGCTCAATATGCATCGGGATGCATATTGACAAAACACCACGTCGATTATTTAGTTCTCTCCCGGTTAGGTACTCAGCAATATTAAATGTTGTTAAGCATGGCAAGAGGTGAAGCATGACAAAACTATACCATCTAGTCAAGTTTAAATGAGGCCGGAAACAACGAGCAACAATTCCGTTAAATCCCCATGTGCATAATTTAAGGTTTGGTACTGTTCTGCCCTAAACCATATTTTATAGTTATTAAACAAGCAAGATGATGCCACCATGTTAAACTAGGCAAAATTCTACCCCATTTACATATAAAGTTTATTTAAATCGAAGCTACGGTTATTTAGTTATGAATTAAATCATTTTAACATGGCATAGGAGCAAATTTAAACAAACATCATTTTTAACATTTCAAACATAGATGAAAATTGGATATTATTAATCTACACAAAATTCTGAGCAAGTTTCATATATAAATCATATTAATCCGATGCACGGTTAGTGAGTTATTAAATGCATGAACCAGGGGGACTAATCTGCAAAACAGCAGTCTTAGGAAAATATAGACAAATCGTCCAGATCTGGAAGAAATAACGATGCGGGCCGAATCTGAGGCAAGCCCAACAGCAGGAAAAAAACAGAGGCGGGGCGCTGGGGGTGCGGCTCACCCATGGGCTTGGCCCGGAGAGGAGGAAGTGGCAGGCCAAGGCGGGGCGGCGCGCTGGGCCGGACTCGGGCGCTGCGCTGGCCGGTGAAGCCGGGCCGGCCCACGAAGGAGGATGAGGCAGGCCGAACGAGGCCGGCTGGAGCTGGGCCGAAGGCAGGGAGGAGGTGGCCCACGTGGAAGGTCCACGCGGGCGCGGAGCGACCCGGTCGTCTCTCCCGATCCGATCGGGATCGAGGCAGGGCGGCGGTGGCGTTGGGAGACTCCGGCGACGGGGATGGCCGGAGCCACAGCGGGCGACACCGGATCTGGAAGCAGGCGGCGGTGGCGCTCCTCCTCGGGCTCGGATCGAGGCCGGAGTACTCCGGGACGGCGACAGGGAGGCGTTCGTGCGACGGGGCGCGCTGCTGCGAGCGAAGGCGGCTGCCGGCGATGGCGGACACGGCGACCGGCGATGGAGGCAGCGAGGCGGCGAGAGGAGGCAGGCGGTGGCGCTGGGCGGCGATGGATCTGAGTGGCGGTGGGGAGCCTCGGGCCCGGGAGGGCCTGCGGCGGGCCTCGCGGGCCACGGCGAAGTGGGGCAGCGCGGGCGCTGACATGGCGCGTTGAGATTGGCTCAGGCGACAGTGGAGCTGACGTGGCGCTCCCTGATTGGATGGAGTGAGGTGGCGGCGGTGAGCGGACATGTCCGGCGCGGCGCGGACGCGTCCGGATGCGCGGGGAGGAGTTGATGTAGGGTTCATCCGTGAAATGATCCGAAATTTCGGGGAGGGTGCTCTTTTATAGGTAGAGGTAGCTAGGAGAGTCCAAATGAGGTGCGATTTTCGGCCACGCGATCGTGATAGAACGCTCTAGATGATGGAGTAGAGTTAGGTGGGTTTTGGGCCAAATTGGAGATGTGTTGGGCTGCAACACACACGAGGCCTTCTCGGTCCCTCGGTTAACCGTTGGAGTACCAAACGAAGTCCAAATGGTACGAAACTTGACAGGCGGTCTACCGGTAGTAAACCAAGGCCGCTTGGCAAGACTCGGTCCAATCCAGAAATGTTTAACCCCCACACAAGAAAGAAAGGTAGAAATGACCACCGGAGGAGAACGAAGTGCCGGAATGCAAAACGGACAGCGGGGAAAAAGCTCGGATGCATGAGACGAACACGTATGCAAATGAAATGCGCATGATGACATGATATGCAATGCATGACACGCAAGCAATGACAAGGCAACAACAGCGAATAACTGCACGACACCTGGCACATCGGTCTCGGGGCGTTACAACACTCCACCACTACGAGAGGATCTCGTCCCGAGATCTAGAATGGCACCGGAGGGAAAACGGAAGAGAAAGAGAAGAGGTAAACTTAGTTGCTTCAGTGACAAACGAGTGAAACCACGAACCTTGAAGAGGTTGAACAAATTCGAGAAAAGAATACAACGAAGGAGAACAAAGTCGAAAGCACTCCGTTAGAAAGGAGGGCCAAAGAACATTGCGAAAAAAAACCCTTGAGGTTGAGGGGCAAGATATATATTGGAACCACTCCGGTTAAGACGAGATAGAGAAGGAATAAGACTGATATAATTTGGACAGCACTCCGGTTGAGAAGGGATGCAAAATTTGATAAGATGAGAGAGCTCGAAAGAAAACACGACACTCCGGTTGAATGGATAAGCAAATAAAAGAATACTATCATGACAAAACAAGAAGATGGGTAGAAGAGAGCAACATCACAATGCCTCCGGAACGAAAGAATAGAAGATAGATAATTGAGATAGGGCAATGGAGAAGAAAATGTCAACTTCTGCCACAAAAGAGCTTGAGAAGGCATCCTTAGGAGAAGGGTCGAATTGGGAATCCAACAACGAAAAGAGTAAGCTAGCAGTGGGCTTATGGAAGACATCTCAAAATTATGAGGTGAAATTCTGCCACTAACGAAACAATAAATTGGCTTGATATCAACAAGGAGACAAGAAACTTATTTCACCGGGAGGGTAGATGAAAAACTTGGATCATATATGAGCACCATAAGTAGCAACAATCCTTAGGGAAGGCTTTAGGTGAAATATAACCCAAGATAATTCCAATGACGAGATTGATGGATTTAAAATATCTCATTCATGACAACATGTGAATCATGAAACATGAATTCAAATTATCAAGAATGACATAATACCACCTCGAATGGAACGGTTAAAGAATTGCACTCCAGATTGCACGATGAAGAATGCTTGAGCTTCCTAAAAGAATCTCGATGAAAACTTTGAGAAGGAATTAAATCCTTGATGAACCAACATGTAGAACCTTGATGAAGTACTCCGGTAAACAAAAGGATGCTCAAACGAAAGGCAAGAGAAGATGGCAACACAAGGTGAATACTTGCAAAGATTTAGATGAATCTCCGTGGTGATATAATTGCGAGAGGTAGGAACTCCGGGAAAAAAATAAGATGAACAATTGAGACCAAGAATTTTGATGAGCCTCCGGAATAGGGAATTAATCATTAGGATGAAACAAGAATAAGAATTACATTATGCTTATCCATCACCAATTTAAATTGATGACAATCAACGGATTTGGCACACTACTCATTCTCGTAGAAAGGATTAAGAGAGATATCACATAAACTCGAGAAAATCTTCAACGAACCATCAGTAGGATAGAAACAACGAATAAATTGATATGATAAGAAAGAAGAAGAAATCTTGAACGAACCCACCGTAAGAATTGAAAATGATCGAAGTAGGGGTGCATCACCGGTAAGAATTAGCAAATGAACGAAGGTTCTTGAGAGAATTTAGATATATGAGAACGAAGCGATCACGAGCTGATAAGAGAATACTTGAATGATGCGCCAGTAAGATTTGGAGAAAGATAAGTGAAAACTGGAATGGATAAATCTTATTTGATGAACTCCGGATAATCAAACTGAGAAGACTCTTGAATTACTCCGGATGGGTGAGAAAGAATTCTGACAATCGAAAACAATTATGAGAGGATTGCAACAATCTCGAATGATAAAATTTGAAGAGAATGGAGCAAGGTTGAAAGAAGAATCTTCTTCGGTCTTCCAAACTGAGAATGACGACGAGAAATGCCATCATGACTTATTTAGGCACTCCAGAAGAATCAAAAGCAAAGAGATTGAGTCCACGATGAAAATAATTTGAACGATCTAGGAGATGGTATTTGACTGATGATAACTCATTTTTACGTCAAACTTCGAAAGGAAATTTTTTTGAGGATAGCTCCGGGAAAATAGAAGAGTCAGGTAAGATCCTGGGAAAAGACCTGTGGGTTAGGGCCTACTCAAAATAAGCACCGTTGAACGATTTAAGAGAGAAAACACCGGTTGAATTAAATGGCTTGAATGAGATAACAACCTCGAAAGATCTTGAATGAATGCAGAGTGGAAAACACGAATCTTCTGAATATCTTGAGCACTCCGGAACAATTAAATGGTGAGAAGTGAATGAATATGAGGTGCACCGGCATGAGAAGATATTTGAAACAAGGAAAAAGATATGATCAACACCGAAAGCTTGAATTGGTTCCACCGGAGAAGAAAAGAATGAAGAATGATGAACTAGTAGAACATCTCCTTGAGAACCACCGGGTAAGAATATTGACGAAAAAGAATGGAGTGACTTCACATGAATTGAATGGATACCCGACGAAGAAATCTGGGTCCTCGAAGAAACAAAAAGGGAGGCAGGGTGGGAAAAAGAAAGACAACTTGGAGATGGATGAAACGAACGCCGTTGAGAGAGCTGATACTTGATCTTGCAGATGTTGAAATGATCGGATCCACTTGAAGAGAAACACCCCAGTAGAACAAGATTGTCATAA
Source organism: Triticum aestivum (assembly GCF_018294505.1). Taxonomy (NCBI): domain Eukaryota; kingdom Viridiplantae; phylum Streptophyta; class Magnoliopsida; order Poales; family Poaceae; genus Triticum; species Triticum aestivum. The sequence goes on along the minus strand of NC_057800.1, from coordinate 277,790,868 downwards.
CAATCTCGATTATCGAGAAGGATTAGTATTCATATCGGAGTATGAGAACACCATTTGGGGAAGGTATGGAATCAACATTTGACATTGAAGCAACTCGAATACCACAACTCAAAAACAAAACAAGGATTGGCTTGCATAATAAGCCGGAACAAACATATGATAGAGATTCCGTCTGAAGTTTTTGTGGTGGGGCCTACACGGGCTCGATCGTACAGCACCATCATGTACAAGGTAGTGCACATGACATACGGAAGCGTCCCCGAGTCGGCATAGCCAAGGACTCTTTAAGACACAACGAGACCACTATAAAACCGACTGTGAATAGGCGGACCACTAGACGTCGAACCCCAATTTCATATCATACGTCTGTTGGAAAGATATCCTAAGAGCTACTTGAATTCCCACCTATGAAACTCCCGAAATTTTCCGGTTATGCAATCAGGTGTTGGGGATACAGGGGAAGCATAATATCTCACCCAAACTAGCAAATCCTACATCCAGCTGTATCCATCCTTCAACACATAACCAAGAAACCTTCGGAAATCATCTACCTCAACCTTCGAAAAGCATCCGTTATACAAGTTATGGCGATACTCCCGAACTCCCGCCCCAGTACTGGGTGGCGTCGAGGTTATCTCACCAACGAACTGCATAAAAGAGATTTTCGATGTCGGCGTACTAAACTCAGGTATTCCAGAATTGCAACGATAAAATTATGATGACAACACCTCAGAGCTCAACTCCCCGGGACACTTCCACTAAACCCCTGACAGGAGGCACCAAGACAATGTTCTCATCATAAAACCATCGGAACGATTCCAAGATACCCGCGTGATCCTAAAATTTTTTAGTGAAATTTGAGAAGAGAAGAGTCAAAACTCTACGTCAGGATGCCTTACCAGAGCGATGAGGAGACTGGGAAGTAAAAAGAATTCCTAAACTCTCCGATATATAATTCCTAAATGACTCAAAACATTTTTCTAGACACAACTCGGCTGCTAAAAACGATCAATCAGTGGGGGCTCCTAAGGTCGGGGAAGGCTCTGATACCAACTTGTAACGCCCTCGATGCGGCTATATCTCCCACGTGTCGAAGCACGACTTAGAGGCATAACCGCATTGAAAGCAATGTCGCAAGTGAGGTAATCTTCACACAACCCATGTAATACATAAGGGAAAAAGATACGTAGTTGGCTTACAATCGCCACTTCACACAATTACATGAATAAAGCATTAAATCAATCAAATACAATCAAGGTCCGACTACGGAACCAAAATAAAAGAAGAGCCCCAAATGCGACACGGTCCCCGATCGACCCCAACTGGGCTCCACTACTGATCAACTAGAATGGAACAACACGAAAGGACAAGATCTTCATCGAGCTCCTCCTGAGCTGGGTTGCGTCATCTGCACGGACTCATCGGCACCTGCAAGCTGGTTTTGGAAGTATCTGTGAGCCACGGGGACTCAGCAATCTCACAGCCTCGCGATCAAGACTGTTTAAGCTTATGGGTAAGGTAAAGGTATGAGATGGAGCTGCAGCAAGCGACTAGCATATATGGTGGCTAACATACGCAAAAGAGAGCGAGAAGAGAAGGCAAAGCACGGTCGATAAGAGTATGATCAAGAAGTGATCCTATAACGACCTACGTCAAGCATAACTCCAACAACCGTGTTCACTTCCCGGACTCCGCCGGAAAGAGACCATCACGGTTACACACGCTGTTGATTCATTTTAATTAAGGTCAACTTCAGTTTTGTACAACCGGACGTTAACAAATTCCCATCTGCCCATAACCGCGGGCACGGCTTTCGAAAGTTCAAATCCCTGCAGGGGTGTCCCAACTTAGCCCATCACAAGCTCTCACGGTCAACGAAGGAATAGACCTCCACCCGAGACGTTCCGATCAGACTCGGTATCCCGGTACAACAAGACATTTCGACAGGGTAAAACTAAACCAGCAACACCGCCCGATGTGCCGACATCCTGATGGGAGCTGCACATATCTCGTTCTCAGGGCAACACCAGATGAGACATCCTACGAGTAAAACCATCCCTCAAGTTTCCTCGAGGTGGCCCCGCAGTCTACTCAGTTCGTACCAACACTTAGACAAGCACTGGCCCGGATGGGTTAAAATAAGATGACCCTCGGGATGCGCGACTCCCAAGGGAAAAAGGCTAGGTGGCGAATGGTAAAACCAATGTTGGGCATTGCTGGAAAAGCTTTACTTAAGGCGAACTGTCAAGGGGTTCCCATAATAGCCCAACCGCGTAAGGAAAGCAAAATCCGGGAACATAACACCGATATGACGGAAACTAGGGCGGCAAGAGTTGAACAAAACACCAGGCATAAGGCCGAGCCTTCCACCCTTTACCAAGTATATAGATGCATTAATTAAATAAGATATATTGTGATATCCCAACAAAATATCCATGTTCCAACAAGGAACAAGCTCCAATCTTCACCTGCAACTAACAACGCTATAGGAGGGGCTGAGCAAAGTGGGAACATAGCCAATCAAAGGTTTGCTAGGACATGGTGGGTTAGAGGTTTGACATGGCAATTGGGAGGCTGACAAGCAAATGGTAGGCATCGTAGCATTGGCATAGCAAAGAGCGAGCAAACTAGCATAGCAAAGATAGTAGTGATTTCGAGGATATGATCATCTTGCCTGAGATCCCGCAAGGAAGAAGAACGAGTCCATGAAGAAGACAAACGGACATAGTCGAACGGATCCTCACAAACTCGACGTTAACGGAACCAACCCGAAGAAGCAACACCGGAAAGAAGCAAACAATCATGGTAAACAACCATCACATAAACATGGCATGATGCACAATCAAGTATGATGCATGTCCGGTTTAAGTATGCATGGCATGGCAAAGAGCACAAGCAATCCTACAAATTAAGTGGAGCTCAATATGCATCGGGATGCATATTGACAAAACACCACGTCGATTATTTAGTTCTCTCCCGGTTAGGTACTCAGCAATATTAAATGTTGTTAAGCATGGCAAGAGGTGAAGCATGACAAAACTATACCATCTAGTCAAGTTTAAATGAGGCCGGAAACAACGAGCAACAATTCCGTTAAATTCCCATGTGCATAATTTAAGGTTTGGTACTGTTCTGCCCTAAACCATATTTTATAGTTATTAAACAAGCAAGATGATGCCACCATGTTAAACTAGGCAAAATTCTACCCCATTTACATATAAAGTTTATTTAAATCGAAGCTACGGTTATTTAGTTATGAATTAAATCATTTTAACATGGCATAGGAGCAAATTTAAACAAACATCATTTTTAACATTTCAAACATAGATGAAAATTGGATATTATTAATCTACACAAAATTCTGAGCAAGTTTCATATATAAATCATATTAATCCGATGCACGGTTAGTGAGTTATTAAATGCATGAACCAGGGGGACTAATCTGCAAAACAGCAGTCTTAGGAAATATAGACAAATCGTCCAGATCTGGAAGAAATAACGATGCGGGCCGAATCTGAGGCAAGCCCAACAGCAGGAAAAAAACAGAGGCGGGGCGCTAGGGGTGCGGCTCACCCATGGGCTTGGCCCGGAGAGGAGGAAGTGGCAGGCCAAGGCGGGGCGGCGCGCTGGGCCGGACTCGGGCGCTGCGCTGGCCGGTGAAGCCGGGCCGGCCCACGAAGGAGGATGAGGCAGGCCGAACGAGGCCGGCTGGAGCTGGGCCGAAGGCGGGGAGGAGGTGGCCCACGTGGAAGGTCCACGCGGGCGCGGAGCGACCCGGTCGTCTCTCCCGATCCGATCGGGATCAAGGCAGGGCGGCGGTGGCGTTGGGAGACTCCGGCGACGGGGATGGCCGGAGCCACGGCGGGCGACGCTGGATCTGGAAGCAGGCGGCGGTGGCGCTCCTCCTCGGGCTCGGATCGAGGCTGGAGTACTCCAGGACGGCGGCAGGGAGGCGTTCGGGCGACGGGGCGCGCTGCGGCGAGCGAAGGCGGCTGCCGGCGATGGCGGACACGGCGACCGGCGATGGAGGTAGCGAGGCGGCGATAGGATGCGGGCGGTGGCGCTGGGCGGCGATGGATCTGAGTGGCGGCGGGGAGCCTCGGGCCCGGGAGGGCCTGCGGCGGGCCTCGCGGGCCACGGCGAAGTGGGGCGGCGCGGGCGCTGACATGGCGCGTTGAGATTGGCTCAGGCGACAGTGGAGCTGACGTGGCGCTCCCTGATTGGATGGAGTGAGGTGGCGGCGGTGAGCGGACATGTCCGGCGCGGCGCGGACGCGTCCGGATGCGCGGGGAGGAGTTGATCTAGGGTTCATCCGCGAAATGATCCGAAATTTCGGGGAGGGTGCTCTTTTATAGGTAGAGGGAGCTAGGAGAGTCCAAATGAGGTGCGATTTTCGGCCACGCGATCGTGATCGAACGCTCTAGATGATGGAGCAGAGTTAGGTGGGTTTTGGGCCAAATTGGAGATGTGTTGGGCTGCAACACACACGAGGCTTCTCGGTCCCTCGGTTAACCGTTGGAGTATCGAACGAAGTCCAAATGGTACGAAACTTGACAGGCGGTCTACCGGTAGTAAACCAAGGCCGCTTGGCAAGACTCGGTCCAATCCGGAAATGTTTAACCCCCACACAAGAAAGAAAGGTAGAAATGACCACCGGAGGAGAACGAAGTGATGGAATGCAAAACGGACGACGGGGAAAAATCTCGGATGCATGAGACGAACACGTATGCAAATGAAATGCGCATGATGACATGATATGCAATGCATGACACGCAAGCAATGACAAGGCAACAACAGCGAATAACTGCACGACACCTGGCACATTGGTCTTGGGGCGTTACAGTAAAGGCCTCATGTGTGTTGCAGCCCAACACCTCTCAAAAACGGCCCAATAACCCTTCCAAACCCTTTCCATGTCCTCCGTTGTCGGATCACGATCTCGTGGCCGAAAACCGCACTCCATTTGGACACTCCCACCTCCTTCTAGGTATAAATATGTGATCCCCGTAAAAAAATTGTGGTCTAATCCTAGCTCTCCCTCTCCTCGCGCCGCCGAATGTTTTCTCCCCCCCCCCCCGACCGGACGCGTCCGCCGGCCATGCCACCGCATCCAATCAACGCCTGCCACGTCAGCGCGCCGCCTCCTGGAGCCAACCGCACGCCGCCACGCGTGCACACTGGCTCCTCCCTCCATCGCGGCCCGCGGGGCCCGGAGTGGGCCCGCCGAGCCCATCGGGCGCCGCCCGCGCCCGTGCATCCGCGCCGCCGTCCACCCATTCGCCGCCCTGCCGCCCGCGCCGCATCTCTGGCCGCCGCCTCGCCCCGGCACCGCCTCTGGCGATCGCGCCGCCACCCTCTGCGACGCCGTCCGCGCCTCCTCCGGCTAGAAGCTCGATGAGCTCCGGCCCCTTTCCTCCTCCTCTCTAGATCCAAACAGCGGCCGCCTCCACCCCTCCTCTACGGCAAGACTCGGGCGAGATCGTGCCCTCCTCGGTTCACGTGCAACTTGAGGAACCCTAGATCTGAGAGGTTGACTCCAAAATTCCCAAGTCCCTAATATTTTTATGCCCTGTTCATGATGACATAACTTCCTGCATGTAGCTCCATTTTGTGCGTGCAATATATCAAAATGTTCATCATGATGTGCTCATCATTTCGTTCCATTGTGACATGCTTGTTTGAGTCCATCTTGATGCCCAAATCATTGATGCAAGAGTTCTCTAAAATGTTAGCTCATGTTACTTAGCAGATTATGAGGATTTGTCATTTTTGCTACGTTTGTTGTGTGCTGCATATGGGCATGAGCTCTACATGTGTTTTGGGATATGCCATGCCATCTTTATAGGGGTGCTTGCCATGGTTTTTTGTGATCAATGTGGTGACTAGCACAAGAATGCAAAGTAGCTCTCGTGGTATTGCTGATTTCAGGGACTTAGGATTTTACTAAGTCATTGCTCTGCTATTATTTTTTATGCCATGTATTGCATGATGCTATAGTGAGACCCATGCTTCTTTTGAGTATCTTCAGTAAGAATGGTTTGGACATATGGTTATGATCTATCCATCCATGCCCCTGTTTGCAATTATGGAGTGCCCTAGCATGTCTTAATATTGCTCTACTTGTGCTATAAAATGTTCCTGGCAGATTGTTTACATGTTAATCAATTTTGCCATGGTTGTTGTAGTTGATCCATGTATGCTATGAGCTTGTTATTGCCATGCTTAGCTTCATGAACATGTATTCTTGATTGTAGTATGCTTAGCTTGTCATGCAATGCCTTGTGATCAGTGAATCAAGCTCGCATAGATGCCTTCATAACTCTGTTTATGCCAAGTCCAGTTTTCTGCTAAGTCTGAATCTGTTAACGAAACTTGCTATGTTTACATGGGTGCCATCATATCTTCTGATCCTTTTTGGCTTATGGTTAGTAAGGGACTTTTCTTCTATGCTTGGAGTAGATTCATGATGCGCCTTTGTTTGCTATGTTCTGTTCATGTAGCATATTGTTTGCTTGCTCTAAACATTGCTTCCTGATGTTAATTCCTGGCATGTTGATATTTTCACAAAGTCTGTGATGATGTTATCTTTTGCACTTTTGCCATGCTTGTTTGAACCTGTTCTAGTGTGATTTAGCCGTAGCTCAATGTTCATCTTTTGTCAAGCATATCACTGCCATGTGCTTTGTTATCATTTTGGAGTGCAGTACTTTGTTTCTTGTTTCATTCTAGATGGCATTGTGCTGTTAATCGCAGAATTGCCATTCTTGTTGTGCTTGCCATTTGCAAATCGTGCATCCGATTCGGTTGATCTTTATATCGATTTCGACCAAAATCAACTCATCTTTCCAGCGGCGCACTTGGTTTGCCAAGTTGAGGCCTGGTTCAATCTTTCCTTTCCGAAGCACACATATGCATTGCATATCACATCCCGCATGTCATGCCATGTTTTGCATCATGTTGCTTGCGCATTGCACCGTGATTTATTGTTGGTCTTTCTTGTGTTCTTGCCTTGGGTAGAGCCGGGAGATGAGTGCATGATCGAGGAACCCGTTGAGTACGCTTACGAGGATCAAGCTTTCGTCAACTCGGAGAACTTTGCAGGCATGATGACCATACCCTCGAAAACACTTCTATCTTTGCTTGCAAGTTGTTCGCTCTATTGCTATGCCGCGATATCCACCACTTGCTTTATCATGCCTCCCATACAGCCAAGTCAAGCCTCTAACCCACCTTTCCTAGCAAACTGTTGTTTTGGCTATGTTACCGCTTTGCTCAGCCCCTCTTATAGTGTTGCTAGTTGCAGGTGAAGATGGAGTTTGTTCCTTCTTGGAACATGGATATTGTTGGGATATCATTATTATGTCTTGTTTACTTTAATGCATCTATATACTTGGTAAAGGGTGGAAGGCTCGGATTTATGCCTGGTGTTTTGTTCCACTCTTGCCGCCCTAGTTTCTGTCATACCAGTGTTATGTTCCTTGATTTTGCGTTCCTTTCGTGGTTGGGTTATAATGGGAACCCCTTGACATTTCGCCTTGAATAAAACTCCTCCAGCAAGGCCCAACCTTGGTTTTACCATTTGCCACCTAAGCCTTTTTCCATTGGGTTCCGCGGACTCAAGGGTCATCTTTATTTTAAACCCCCGGGCAAATGCTCCTCTGAGTGTTGGTCCAAACTAGAGCCCCTTGCAGCGCCACCTCGGGGAAACTTGAGGTTTGGTTTTAGTTGTATGGATTGCTTATCCGATGTGACCTGAGAACGGGATATGTGCAGCTCCTATCGGGATTTGTCGGCACATTCGGGCGGCTTTGCTGGTCTTGTTTTACCATTGTCGAAATGTCTTGTAACCGGGATTCCGAGTCTGATCGGGTCTTCCTGGGAGAAGGAATATCCTTCATTGACCGTGATAGCTTGTGATGGGCTAAGTTGGGACACCCCTGTAGGGTTTGAACTTTCGAAAGCTATGCGCGCGGTTATGGGCAGATGGGAATTTGTTAATTTCCGGTTGTAGAGAACTTGAAACTTAACTTAATTAAAATGAATCAACCGTGTGTGTAACCGTGATGGTCTCCTTTCGGCGGAGTCGGGGAAGAGAACATGGGCTCGTGTTATTCTTGAACGTAAGTAGTTTCAGGATCACGTCTTGATCTTTATAGCTTCTCGACCGTGCTTTGCTTCTCTTCTCGCTCTCTTTTGCGTAAGTTAGCCACCATTATTCTAGTGCTTGCTGCAGCTCCACCTGACTACCCTTTTCCTACCCTTAAGCTTAAGGGCGCGCTTGGTATCGATGTATTTGAATACAAGTGTAATTTATTTACAGGTGTAACTTACTGACCAAGAGCTATTTTCGGCCGGAAAGCAAAACGACGGGCGGAGGTCTGTAAGTTTTACAGGGGTATTTAAAACGGAAATGATAAACCAAACAGAGCCTAAATAGTCTTGATCGTGAGGGTGTGAGATTGCTGAGTCCCCGTGGCTCACAGATACTTCCAAAACAGATGCAGGTGCCGATGATGCCAGTGCAGGGGACGCTACCGAACTCAAGTGGGAGTTCGACGAGGATTCCAAACCTTACTATTGTCCTTTCCGGATGATTAGTAGAGCCCAGTTGGGGCGATCGGGGATCTAGCATTTGGGGTTGTCTTTATTTATGTTGGTTCCGTAGTCGGACCTTGATTGTATTCTGGATGATGTATGCTATATCTATGTTTTGTGTGAAGTGGCGATTGTAAGCCAACTCTTTATCCCTTTCTTATTCAGTACATGGGATGTGTAAAGATTACCCCTCTTGCGACATGCCTACCATGCAGTTATGCCTCTAAGTCGTGCTCCGACACGTGGGAGATATAGCCGCATCGTGGGTGTTACAGCGATGGCGCATCCATAGGACACGATGGTGATATCATGACCGTGTGTGATAGTCGGCAGACACGTACACGTACATCCGAGAACAAGGTCCCACGTTCTAGGCTTCCGATGCGTGTCATACGGTTGATCCAAAAGAACTGTTTGCGATGAGGCAGAAGTACAAAAATAGGGCTTTGTAGGCCCAGAACCATCAATAAATTTTGACTTTATTTCCTGCCACATTGCAAATTACAACGCAATAAGTAATTGCAAATCTGTTCACACAGATCAAACTAATATGTGTTCACACCGATCAAACTAATATTTGTTCACACTTAGTCCGGGCTATAAAAACTACCCACTGGAAAATTACTTCACAGTTCCTCTCCTCATCACCCACGAAACTGGTATTTCCTGTCAAGTCATTCTGCCATGACCGGTAGGAGGAGTTGATAACCCACAAGTATAGGGGATCAATTGTAGCCTCTTTCTATAAGTAAGAGTGTCGAACCCAACAAGGAGATAAAGGTAGAACAAATATTCCCTCGAGTTCTATCGACCACCGATACAACTCTATGCACGCTTAACGTTCGCTTTACCTAGAACAAGTATGAAACTAGAAGTACTTTGTAGGTGTTGTTGGATAGGTTTGCAAGATAATAAAGAGCGCGTAAATAAAAAGTAGGGGCTGTTTAGATGAAGACACAACTAAGTTAGTTTTAGTAGAGGGCTTGTTGTCACACAAGAAAGTTATTTGTCCCTAGGCAATCGATAACTAGACCGGTAATCATTATTGCAATTTTATTTGAGGGAGAGGCATAAGCTAACATACTTTCCCTTCTTGGATCATATGCACTTATGATTGGAACTCTAGAAAGCATCCGCAACTACTAAAGATCATTAAGGTAAAACTCAACCATAGCATTAAAGCATCAAGCCCCCTTTATCACATACACAACAATCCCCTTACTCGGGTTTATGCTTGTGTCACTCAAGCAACCCACTATAAGCGAATCATGAACGTATTGCAACACCCTACAGCGGGAATCCCTCATGCTTGCGCGACACGGAGAGCACTGTAGGACCGCACCAATAATAAAACATGCAACTCAAACCAATTACGATCATCAATTAACCCATAAGACAAAACGGATCTACTCAAACATCATAGGATAGCCATACATCATTGGGAAATAATATGTAGCGTTGAGCACCATGTTTAAGTAGAGATTACAACAGGTAAAAGAGGGGTTACGCAGCTGCATAGAGGGGGGAAGAGTTGGTGATGATGGCGGTGAAGTTGTTGGTGTAGATTGCGGTGATGATGATGGCCTCGGTGGCGTTCCGGCACCACCGAGAGAGGGGGGAGAGAGCCCCCTTCTTCTTCTTCCTTGACCTTCTCCCTAGATGGGAGGAGGGTTTCCCCTCTGGTCCTTGGTCTCCATGGCGTGGGAGGGGCGAGAGCCCCTCCGAGATTGTATCTGTCTCTCTCTGTTTCTTCATTGGTTGATTCCGCCCTTTCACCTTTTCTTAAATTTCGGTGATCCGTAACTCCGATTTGGCTGAATGTTGGACACGATTTTTATCCGCATATTGGCTTTCTTGCAGTGAAAGAAGGGCACCAACCGACTTACAGGGTGGCCACGATGGCCCAGGGCGCGCCCCCTGCCTCATGGCCCCCTCGGGCGTCGTCTCGCGTTGATTCTTCTTCCCCAAAATCACATATATTCCAAAAAAATCTCCACCAGTTTTTATCCCGTTTGGACTCCGTTTGATATGGATTTTCTGTGAAACAAAAAACATGCAACAAATAGGAACTGACACTGGGCACTGGATCAATATGTTAGTCCCAAAAATAGTGTAAAAAGTTGCCAAAAGTATATGAAAGTTGTATAATATTGGCATGGAACAATAAAAAATTATAGATACGACGGAGACGTATTAGCATCCCCAAGCTTAATTCCTGCTCGTCCTCGAGTAGGTAAATGATAAAAAGATAATTTTTGATGTGGAATGCTACCTAGCATAATCTTGATCATGTAATCTAATCATGGCATGAATATTAAGACACGAGTGATTCAAAGCAATAGTCTATCATTTGACATTAAGACAATAATACTTCAAGCATACTAATAAAGCAATCATGTATTTTCAAAATAACATGGCCAAAGAAAGTTATCCCTACGAAATCATATGGTCTAGCTATGCTCCATTTTCACCACACAAAATATTCAAATCATGCACAACCCCGATGACAAGCCAAGCAATTGTTTCATACTTTTGACGTTCTCAAACCTTTTCAACTTTCATGCAATACATGAGCGTAAGCCATGGACATAGCACTATAGGTGGAATATAATATGATGGTGGAGGTTGTGTGGAGAAGACAAAAAGGGAGAAAGTTTCGCATCGACGCAGCTAATCAATGGGCTATGGAGATGTCCATCAATTGATGCCAATGCAAGGAGTAGGGATTGCCATGCAACGGATGCACTAAGAGCTATAAGTGTATGAAAGCTCAAACTGAAACTAAGTGGGTGTGCATCCAACTTGCTTGCCCCTGAAGACCTAGGGCATTTGAGGAAGCCCATCATTGGAATATACAAGCCAAGTTTTATAATGAAAATTCCCATTAGTATATGAAAGTGATAACTCAAGAGACTCTCTATATGAAGAACATGGTGCTACTCTGAAGCACAAGTGTGGTAAAAGGATAGTAACATTGTCCCTTCTCTCTTTTTTCTCATTTTTTTTTATTTTTTCTCTTTTTTCTTTTTTTTTCTTTTTTGTAGGCTTCTTTGGCCTCTCTCTTTTCTTTTTGGGGGGGGGGGGGCTGTGCTTCTTTGGCCACTTTTATTTTGATAACCTCACATGGGGCAATGTTCTAATAATGATGATCATCACACTTTTATTTACTTACAACTCAATATTACAACTCGATACTAGAACAAAGATATGACTCTATTTGAATGCCTCTGGTGGTGTACCAGGATGTGCAATGATCTGGCGTAGCAATGAAATCAAAAAATGGACGAGCCATGAAAACCTCATGCTAGCTAACTTACGATCATGCAAAGCAATATGACAATGAATGCTCAAGTCATGTATATGATGATGATGGTAGTTGCATGGCAATATATCTCGGAATGGCTATGGAAATGCCATAATAGGTAGGTATGGTGGCTGTTTTGAGGAAGATATAAGAAGGCTTATGTGTGATAGAGCATGTCGTATCACGGGGTTTGGATGCACCAGCGAAGTGTGCACCAACTCTCGAGGTGAGAAAGGGCAATGCACGGTACCGAAGAGGCTAGCAATGATGGAAGGGTGAGACTGCGTATAATCCATGGACTCAACATTAGTCATAAAAAACTCACATACTTATTGCAAAAATTTATTAGTCATCGAAACAAAATACTACATGCATGGTCCTAGGGGGATAGATTGGTAGGAAAAGACCATCGCTCGTCCCCGACCGCCACTCATAAGGAAAACAATCAATAAATACCTCATGCTCCAACTTCGTTACATAACGGTTCACCATACGTGCATGCTATGGGAATCACGAACTTCAACACAAGTATTTCTACAATCCACAACTACCCACTAGCATGACTCTAATATCACCATCTTTATATCGCAAAACTATTGCAAGGAATCAAACATGTCATATTCAGTGATATACAAGTTTTATGTAGGATTTTATGACTAACCATGTGAATGACCAATTCATGTCATGTCTCTAAATAGATATAAGTGAAGCAGGAGAGTTTAATTATTTCTAAAAAATATATTCCCACACTCTAACAAATATAAGTGAAGCAAAAGAGCATTCTACAAATGGCGGTTTTCTATGTGAAGAGAAACAGGCAATCCAAACCTCAAAAGATATAAGTGAAGCACATGAAGCATTCTATAAAGCAATACTCAAAAGATATAAGTGAAGTGCAATGAGCATTCTATAAATCAACCAAGGACTATCTCATACCATCATGATGAATCAAAGAAAAGTGAAAACTAAATGCAAAAGATGCTCCAAGATTTACGTATATCATGTGACAAATAAAAATATAGCTCCAAGTAAAATTACCGATGATTGTTAGAAGAAAGAGGGGATGCCTTCCGGGGCATCCCCAAGCTTGGTTGCTTGGGAGTCCCTGAATATTTCCTTTTGGTGCCTCGGGAATCCCCAAGATTAGGCTCTTGCCAATCCTGATTCCTTCATCCATCGTGATATCTCCCAAAACTTGAAAACTTCAATCACACAAAACTTAATAGAAAGTTCGGTAAGATCCGTTAGTATAATAAAGGAAATCACTACTCTAAGTACTGTTGCAAACCAATTCATCTTTTGTTTTTGCATTATAGCTACTGTAATATAACTTTTCCATGGGTTAACCCACTGATAGAAATTGATAGTTTCATCAAAACAAGCAAACTATGCATCAAAAACAGAATCTGTCTAAAACAGGACAGTCTGTAGTAATATGAACATTCACCATACTTATGGTACTCCAAAAATTCTGAAAAAATTAGGAACAATAAAAAATTTGTATATAAAAACAGTGCAAAAAGTTTCAGAACCGTTTGACGTTCCAGTAAAAAATGTAAACTCGCGCACTTCAACCAAAGTTTCTGTCCTGCACCGCACAAACCAACAAGCAATGTAAACATCTTAAAGGCAAATCTTGGCACATTATTTTTATAATACAATGGAATTGTACAAGGGGATAATTACTTTTTTTGAAAAGTTTCTGTAATCAAGATTCACAAAGTTTCCGTGAGCATGAACAAAGTTCAAGGAGCTCCCCCACTTTAACAATGCTTGTCTCTCTCACTTTCACTTTCCTTTTTGAAAAGTTTTGGGTTCCCCTCTTTATTTTTTTGTTTTTAAACTATATAGAAGCACTCAACAGAATAAATGAATCTCTAAAACTTCCGGGTTGTCTCCCTGGCAGCGCTTTCTTTAAATCCATTAAGCTAGGCATAAGGTGCTCAAGTAATGAATCCACCCGGATCCCAAGGTATATCAAAGCCAATTTTAATTAACAATGATTTGTGATTTAGTAGTGAGCACAAAGCAACATATATCATGTAATGACGAAGTCTAACTCTCTTCCTATGCATTGGCATGTCATAAAAGAACAATTCATGCACACATAGTAAAGGCCAATGCATAGTATAAACAATTTCTTGCAATTTTATCATATTGGAAACATGGAGAGGCGGAGATGTAGTTCCTCTCTCATAATAATTGCAAGTAGGAGCAGCAAGCACATGCATATTATATCTATCAAAATCATCATCTGTAGTAGTGAAACGCAACCCATCAATATAATCCTTAATAAGGGCAAACTTCTCCGATATAGTGTAGTCGGGAGAATTCAAATAGGTAATAGGACTATCATGCGTGGGTGCAATAGCAACAATTTCATGTTTAATATAAGAAACTATAGCAAGTTCATCTCCATAAGCATAATTCATATTGGCGTCTTGGCCACAATCATAGCAAGCATCATCAAAAGGGATATTTCAAAAGAATCAATGGGATCATAACAATCATCATACCAGTCATCCTTCGGTAAGCATGAAGGGAAACTAAACAATGTATGAGTTGAAGAGTTACTCTCATTGGAAGGTGGGCATGGGTAGCTAATCCGCTCTTCCTCCTTTTGTTCATCGCTCTCCTCATCATCTTTTTCATCCAATGAGCTCACAGTTTCATCAATTTCTTCTTCCATAGACTCCTGCAAAATATTAATCTCTTCTCGGACAGCGGAGACTTTCTCAATAAATTCATCAATATCATAATTGTATTTATAATTCTCATAGCAATATTTAAGGATAGCTAAATTTTCATGTCTATAAACTGAATCATCAAAATCTTCAAACTCTTTAAACAAAGATTCAATTTCATAAGCACCCATAAAAGCAATGAATTCTTCTATTTGTTCCACATCATAATAATCATATATACCATTAGCATAAGAAGCCAAGGTTTCATCATCATTAAATTCACATGAAAAGGGAAGGTGCGGAGCCTTCATCCTAGAGTAACAAGTATAATCATATCTCAAGCTTAGTTGCCGAGCATACCAATGCAACATATAAATTTGATCCCATAATAGTTTCCCTTTTGAGTCAAGCGATAATCCCTAAAGTATTCACGTTCATCCAATGTTACTCCCATTATAAAGTTGAATGGGGTTTTCTCAGGATTATCAAAGTAGTACATAATATCTTTCACATAATGAGCATCGAGGGTTTTAGGAGGTTCCCCATATTCATGAGTAGCAAGTAAACCTATTTTTTGGTATTTCATGTTCCATATCCATAACTAAAGATAGAGAACAACTTAGAATAGCAAATAAAAATTACTTAGTGATAAAGCAAACAAGCACACACGAGAATATTCACCCCATTCTATAACTCCCCGGCAATGGTGCCAGAAAAAAGGTCTTGATAACCCACAAGTATAGGGGATCAATTGTAGCCTCTTTCGATAAGTAAGTGTGTCGAACCCAACGAGGAGCTAAAGGTAGAACAAATATTCCTTCAAGTTCTAACGACCACCGATACAACTCTACACACGCTTAACGTTTGCTTTACCTAGAACAAGTATGAAACTAGAAGTACTTTGTAGGTGTTGTTGGGTAGGTTTGCAAGATAATAAAGAGCGCGCAAATAAAAAGTAGGGGATGTTTAGATGAAGACACAACTAAGTTAGTTTTAGTAGAGAGCTTGTTGTCACACAAGAAAGTTATTTGTCCCTAGGCAATCGATAACAAGACCAGTAATCATTATTGCAATTTTATTTGAGGGAGAGGCATAAGCTAACATACTTCCTCTTCTTGGATCATATGCACTTATCATTAGAACTCTAGAAAGCTTCCGCAACTACTAAAGATCATTAAGGTAAAACCCAACCATAGCATTAAAGCATCAAGTCCCCTTTATCCCATACGCAACAATCCCCTTACTCGGGTTTATGCTTCTGTCACTCTAGCAACCCACTATAAGCGAATCATGAACGTATTGCAACACCCTACAATGGGAATCACTCACGCTTGCGCGACACGGAGAGCACCATAGGACAACACTAATAACAAAACATGCAACTCAAACCAATCACGATCATCAATTAACCCATAGGACAAAACGGATCTACTCAAACATCATAGGATAGCCATACATCATTGGGAAATAACATATAGCATTGAGCACCATGTTTAAGTAGAGATTACAGAGGGTAAAAGAGGGGTTACACCGCTGCATAGAGTGGGGAAGAGTTGGTGATGAGGGCGGTGAAGTTTTTAGTGTAGATTGCGGTGATGTATGGCCCCAGCGGCGTTCCGGCGCCACCAGGAGAGAGGGGGAGAGGGCCCCCTTCTTCTTCTTCTTCTTCTCCTTCTTCTTCTTCCTTGACCTTCTCCCTAGAAGGGAGAAGGGTTTCCTCTCTGGTCCGTGGTCTCCATGGCATGGGAGGGGCGAGAGCCCCTCCGAGATTGGATCTGTCTCTCTGTCTCTCTCTGTTTCTTCGTTGGCTGATTCCGCCCTTTCACCGTTTCTTAAATTCCCAGAGATCCGTAACTCCGATTGGGCTGAATTTTGGACACGACATTTATTCAGATATTGGCTTTCTTGCAGCAAAAGAAGGACACCAACCGCCTTACGAGGTGGCGACGAGGGCCCAGGGCGCGCCTGACCCCCTGGGGCGCACCCCTGCCTCGTGGCCCCCTCGGGCATTGAGGGAGTCCTGGATTAGGGGGTCTTCGGACAGCCGGACTATATCCTTTGGCCGGACTATTGGACTATTAAGATACAAGATTGAAGACTTCGTCTTGTGTCCGAATAGGACTCTACTTGGCGTGGAAGGCAAGCTAGGCAATACGAATATGTATATCTCCTCTTTTCTAACTGACCTTGTGTAACCCTAGCCCCCTCCGGTGTCTATATAAACCGGAGGGTTTTAGTCCATAGGACAACATACAATCATACCATAGGCTAGCTTCTAGGGTTTAGCCTCTCCGATCTCGTGGTAGATCAACTCTTGTAATACTCATATCATCAAGAATAAATCAAGCAGGACGTAGGGTTTTACCTCCATCAAGAGGGCCCGAACCTGGGTAAAACATCATGTTCCCTGCCTCCTGTTACCATCCGCCTTAGACGCACAGTTCGGGAGCCCCTACCCGAGATCCGTCGGTTTTGACACCGACATTGGTGCTTTCATTGAGAGTTCCTCTGTGTCATCGCCGTTAGGCTTGATGGCCCCTACGATCATCTATAGCGATGCAGTCAAGGGTAAGACTTTTCTCCCTGAACAGATCTTTGTGTTCGGCGGCTTCGCACTGCGGGCCAACTCGCTTGGCCATCTGGAGCAGATCGAAAGTTACGCCCCTGGCCACCAGGTCAGGTTTGGAAGCTTAAACTACATGGTCGATATCCGCGGCGACTTGATCTTCGACAGATTCGAGCCCCTGCCTTGTGCGCCACGCGGTCACGATGAGTACGATTTAGCTCTACCATCGGACAGTGTTCGAGAAATTGCACCAGCAGCCGCTCCGACCCTCAATTCGGAGCCAGTTGCGCCATCCATGGACGGGTGGATAGACCCTGCCACGGAGGCCATATCCTCTGCGGCGATCGAGCCGAATATCGACCTTACCCTTCACGAGAGCCGTGTTGCCAAACTGCTGGATCCTTCTCCGGCCACGGACTCCGAACCGCCTGCGCCCATTCCTGTCGAATCTGATTGGACGCCGATCATGGAGTTTACCTCCGTGGATATTTTTCAACACTCGCCCTTTGGTGACATACTGAACTCATTAAGGTCTCTCTCCTTGTCAGGAGAGTCCTGGCCGAACTACGTCTAGCAGGATTAGGATGCGGATGACGAAGAAATTCGCCGCCCACCCACCACCCACTTAGTAGCCATTGTTGATGACTTAACTGACATGCTCGACTTTGACTCCGAAGACATCGACGGTATGGACGACGATGCGGGAGGCGAAGAGGAATCACTGCCCACAGGGCACTGGACAGCCACCTCATCATATGACATATACATGGTGGACACACCCAAAGAAGGCAATGGCGACGGGACAGCGGAGGATGACCCCTCCAAGAAGCAACTCAAGCGCCAGCGACAGCAGCGCCGCTCAAATCCCGCCAAGGCAAAAGCGATACCGGCACCGGAGATAATAGCACTTCGGACAGTGCCGAAGGCAACAACAATCCTCTCCAGCAAGATTTAGAGCAGGAGGATGGAGAGTCCAGCCCTCCTGAGAGAGCGGCAAATGGAGAGGTGGAGGATGATAATTACATGACTCCCTCCAAAGACGAGGCAAGCCTCGATGATGACGAATTCCTCGTGCCAGAGGATCCTGTCGAACAAGAGCGCTTCAAGCACCGGCTTATAGCCACGACAAATAGCCTTAAGAAAAAGCAGCAGTAGCTTCAAGCTGGTCAAGATTTGCTAGCTGACAGATGGACTGAAGTCCTGGCGGCCGAGGAATATAAACTCGAACGCCCCTCCAAGAGTTACCCAATGTGCAGGTTGCTACCCCGACTGGAGGAGGAAGCACCGAAACCCACATCCCCGGTGTATGATGCGGATGATCGGCCACCTCGTGGCCGTGACAGAGAGGCATTCCAGCCGAAAACTCAGCCCACACCCCGACGCCATTCAAATAAAAAGGCATGGGGAAATACGCCAGACCTGCAAGACGTATTGGAGGGCAAAGCAAAACACGCAAGATCGATCTACGGATCATGAGGGTGTGCCACTATCTGAGACGATAGTCCTCACGCCGGATACAGTAAAAGTAAGTCCGACCGGGCCAAACACAGCGGGCAAGACTCATTTGAGCTGCGTCGCGATATAGCCCAGTACAGAGGCGCCACACACCCCTTATGCTTCATAGCCGAAGTAATGGATCATCAAATCCCAGAGGGTTTCAAACCCGTAAATATAGAATCATACGACGACACAACAAATCATGCGGTATGGATCGAGGATTTCCTCCTACACATCCACATGGCCCGCGGTGATGACCTACACGCCATCAAATACCTCTCACTCAAACTCAAAGGACCAGCTCGGCATTGGCTCAACAGCTTGCCAGCAGAGTCCATTGGTTGTTGGGAAGATCTGGAAGCCGCATTCCTCGACAACTTTCAGGGCACTTATGTGCGACCACCAGATGCCGATGACTTGAGCCACATAATTCAGCAGCCAGAGGAATCGGCCAGGCAATTCTGGACACGGTTCCTAACAAAGAAAAATCAAATCGTCGATTGTCCGATTGCAGAGGCCCTAGCAGCTTTCAAGCACAACATCCGGGACGAATGGCTCACCCGGCACCTTGGCCAGGAAAAGCCGAAATCTATGGCAGCCCTCACGACACTCATGACCAGCTTCTGTGCGGGAGAGGACAGCTGGTTGGCTTGCAGCAATAACATATCAAAGAACCATGGTACTTCGGATACCAAGGACGATAACGGTAGGTCAAGTTGCAATAAACATAAGCGTCGCATTAACAGCGACAATACCGAGGATACGACAGTCAATACCGGATTCAAAGGCTCTAAACCCGGTCAGCGGAAAAAGCCATTCAAAAGAAGCACTCCGGGCTCGTCCAGTTTGGACCGTATACTCGATCGCTCGTGTCAAATACGCGGCACCCCCGACAAGCCAGCCAACCACACCAACAGGGATTGTTGGGTGTTCAAGGAGGCCAACAAGTTAAATGCCGAAAACAAATATAAGGGCTCACATAGCAATGACAAGGCGGAGCCCCGGCAGCCGAACACCACAGGACAGAAGAGGTTCCCCCCACAAGTGCGGACGGTGAACATGATATGCGCAACCCACATCCCCAAGAGGGAGCGGAAGCGTGCGCTCAGGGACGTATATGCGTTGGAGCCAGTCGCCCCAAAGTTCAACCCATGGTCCTCCTGTCCGATCACCTTCGATCGCAGAGACCACCCCACTAGTATCCGTCATGGAGGATTCGCCGCACTGGTCCTAGACCCAATCATTGACGGATTTCACCTCACTCGAGTCCTAATGGATGGCGGCAGCATCCTGAACCTGCTTTATCAGGACACAGTGCACAAAATGGGTATAGACCCCTCAAGGATCAAACCCACAAAAATGACCTTTAAAGGTGTCATACCAGGTGTAGAGGACCATTGCACAGGCTCAGTCACACTGGAAGTGGTCTTCGGATCCCCGGATAACTTCCGAAGCGAAGAGTTAATCTTTGACATAGTCTCATTCCGCAGTGGCTACCATGCACTGCTCGGGCGAACCGCATTTGCAAGATTCAATGCGGTACCGCATTATGCATATCTCGAGCTCAAGATGCCAGGACCTCGAGGGGTCATAATAGTCAATGGAAACACAGAGCGCTCTCTCCGCACGGAGGAGCACACTGCGACCCTCGCAGCAGAAGTGCAAAGCAGCCTCTCAAGGCAATCCACTAGTTCGGCGATTAAGGACCCAGACACCTTCAAGCACGCCCGGAGTAATCGGCAACTGGACCGCCTGGCACGTTCCGAGATCGCATAGCAATACGACCCCCACCCCGGTCCTAGCCAAACGGCAAAATCCGTGCCACGCGTACATAATTACGCATTAAAAATACCATGGGCACATGTGGGGAGGGGGGCACAACTACGGCACGCCCCAAGACGCGACTTAAACCGCACTAGGGGCTTCCCGCTTTGTTATTTTTCTCTCTTTCAGGACTTTAATCTCTGGAAACCCTGTCCGGCAGCATGATTGCCGAACACATGATGCAGCAACCAAGGAGGCAGAGAGCTACGTCACACCACGGAACTCCCAGGTGTATTACGATAACGAGTGAAATACTTGCTTTAATACTATTCCTTAGCTCGCCCTTGGAAGGGACATGTCAAATAGTCCTACATTTTGCTTATCGCACTACTCGTATCATTCTGCTCTAACGCACCTTTTTGAATAAAACAATGCATAGCATTAAGACTATTATTGCATTCTTCCTTTACATATATATGTTCATTCATGACATCTAGCACCCGTACACTCTGGTACGGCCAATACGCCAGGGGCTTAAGCATACCCCATAATGCGGTGTGAGAATTCCAAACACTTTTGATAGTGCGGCACCCCGAACTTATAGCATTATATGCATCAGCTCCGAATCATGTCTTGGGTCAATAGTTGGGTTTGCCTGGCTCCCATGTTTTGGTACCTTACATTCCGCTATATCAGCTAAGGTAGCACTGGGAGAACTACTGCGATTGTGCCCCAGTTCTGCTGGGCTAAGCACCTCAGTAGAGAAAGCTAAAACTGACTGTCATGATAAGGCGAGAGACTGGTCGCTGTTCGAGAGGTTTCAAGTCCCAAAAGACTTATGCCACTTAGAGCGAGGAGTCGGCCTTGTCCAGCTTAAGGCGTGTATCGCGCCCCGAATTCGGCCTTCTGAATACTAGGGGCTTCGCTAAAATTTAAAATTATAGAATTCTATGGCTAAGTGAGAGTGATAACGCATTATAGTCCGATTGCCTTGTTTGTTGTGCTGAGCACCTCCCTCGAAGGACCCAACAATGGGAACAAGAGTGCTCAGGTTTATCCCGAACACCCCAGCACTCGTGGCGTGGGGGCAGAAGCCGACGACTAGCAATCTCTCAGATTTGATAAACAGCCGAACAGAAGGCAATATTTTAAATTCAAACAAGCATTGCATAGCGCATATGAACAAGTTTTCATAATACAGGATTACACGAGCAAGTTTACTCAAATATTACATCTTTCGCACACTCGTCCGCTACAAGATGGGCACCCTTCAGGACACCCTCATAGTACATCTCGGGGTGGCGATGCTCCTTGCCCTGTGGCGGCCCTTCCTTCACCAACTTCACGGTGTCCATCTTGGCCCAGTGCACCTTCGCACGGGCGAAAGCCCGGCGTGCACCTTTGATGCAGACGGACCGCTTGATGACTTCTAGCTGTGGGCAGGCATCCACAAGCCGCCTCACCAGGCCGAAGTAGCTGTTGGGAAGGGCGTCACCAGGCCACATCCGGACTATAAAGCCCTTCATGGCCTATTCGGCCGCCTTGTGCAGCTCGACCAGTTGCTTCATCTGGTCACTCAGAGGCATCGGGTGTTCGGTCTCAGTATACTGAGACCAGAACAACTTTCCGTTGAGCTTCCCTCCTCGGCCTGGTAAAACTGTGCGGCATCCGACACGCTGCGGGGCAAATCTGTGAATGCTCCTGGAGAGCTCCGGATTCGGGTAAGTAACAAGTAATTTACTTTCACATGCTTGCTTTGCATATAGAATGCCTTACTCGCCGCTATCTTCTTCATTGCATCAATCTCCTGGAGAGCCTTTTGGGCTTCAGCCTTGGCACTCTTTGCACTCTCAAGGGCCGCGGCAAGCTCGGACTCTCGCGTCTTCAGTTCAAGCTCCAACGCCTCATGCTTCGTCACGAGAGCGTGGAGCTCTTGCTGCACCTCGCCCACCCGTGCCTCTTGTTTTTCCCGCTCGGTGCGCTCCTGGGCCGCTTTGTTTTCGGCCTCGGATAGCGCTTGCTTCAGGGTTGCCACTTTGGTCGTGGCCCCTGGCAGATTAAAGATGATCCTATCATTTTGCAATCGCATCACTTTTATATATATACATATCTACAGACTAGGTATTACTTATCTTTGTTCTCCTCGAGCTGCCTCTTGGCAAGGCCGAGCTCTTTCTTGGACCCTTCGAGGTCCTGCTTCAGTACGGCGACCTCCGCAGTCAGTGCGGCAGAGGCCAGCAGTGAAGCCTGCATACGCATATAGACATACTTATATTAGACTCCTGGAGATATTAGTTGATCCTCTATTCGGCATTTCTTTTTGAACACCAAACAGAGCATCAGGGGCTACTGTCTATGCGGTAATATTTTTCCTATATTTCAAATACTTACCTCAAAGCCTGTTAGAAGGCTGGCACAGGCTTTAGTCAGTCCGCTCTTGGCAGACTGAACCTTCTGGATCACCGCACTCATAATAGTGCGGTGCTCTTCGTTGATGGAAGCACCGCGAAGCGCTCCCAGCAGATTGTCCGGTGCCTCTGGATGGACAGAGGTCACCGGCACGGGCGTCTTGCCCCTTTTGGAAGGAGGCCGCCTGCCCGAGTCCAAAACCACTGGGGGTTCCGATGCAGTGTTCGGCTGAAGGCTGAACTCGGAGCCCTCGGGAACTTTACCCCCTCTGCTCCCGAAGTCCGAAAGGTCACCTTAAGGCGCCTTCGGGACTGTCTCCTCTCGATCCGGTGCCTCTTGAGATAGCACCTCGGCATTGTCCATAGGGCAAGGGGAGGTGGCGGTCGGAAGTGGATCGCTATCCATATCCGACGAGTCCAAGGAGCCGCCCGACGAAGATACGTCGATATGGGCTTGGGGCGGTCTGCATAATCATATTCGATGTTAGGAGAAGCAGTGCGTCAAAGGTATGCTATGAGTTACTCTGGCATTTGAATACTTACGACTTTGCCAGGGGCTTGTCCCCAAGCAGCCACTTGTCTTCTTCTTCGGTGGCGGTGGTGGAGCAGTCCAGAAGGAGAGTCCTTCCCTTCTTGGACCCTTCGGCCCCCCGGTTTGGGCGGCCTTCCTTTTCTTGTCTCCCCCGGCTGAAGGGGGAGCATCTTCATCTTCCTCCTCGTCTTCGAGGGAGAAGTGCATCGCGGAGTCATCGGACAATGAGCCCGATATCACCTGGCGCCGGGAACTCTTTCGGGTTCCCTTGGCCTTCTTCATGGTCTTCTCCGGCACCTTGTATGGAGCCGGAGTCAGCATCTCCGTCAGGAGAGCGTCCGCGATGTCTTCGGGCAGAGGGGCCGGATAGTCGATCTTCTCCGATGCCCCCACCCAGTCCTGTCAAAGGCATGGGAGCTCAGACCCCGCGCGTGGTTAAGCTATGGGAAGTAAAAACCCTACCAGATGTACAAAACTTCCGGATTCGCAGGGCGCTTCGCGCTTAGCCCGTGGTCCTCGGTGAGAGAGGGAGGGACCTCGGCACCCTTGAATAGCACCCTCTAGATGTCCTTGTGCATCGTGTCGAAGAGCTCGCTCAGAGTCTAGTGCTGGGCCGGGTCGAACTCCCACAAGTTGAATCCCGTCGTTGACACGGGAGGATCCGGCGGAAGAGCATAACCTGGACTATGTTGACAAGCTTGAGCTTCTTGCTTGCCATATTCCGGATACATTTCTGGAGTCCGTCCAGCTCCACCGATGAACCCCAGGATAGGCCCTTCTCTTTCTAGGAGGTAAGCCGCGTGGGGATTCCCGATCGAAACTCGGGGACGCCACCCAGTTGGTGTCGCACGGCTCGGTGATGTAGAACCACGCCGATGGCCACCCCTTTATGGTCTCCATGAAGGAGCCTTCAAGCCATATAACATTGGGCATCTTGCCTATCATGGCTCCGCCGCATTCCGCTTGTTGGCCTCCCGCCACCTTCGGCTTGATATTGAAGGTCTTTAACCACAGGCCGAAGTGGGGCCGGATGCGGAGGAAAGCCTCACACACGACGATGAACGCCGAAATGTTGAGGATGAAGTTCGGGGCTAGATCATGAAAGTCCAGCCCGTAGTTGAACATAAGACCACGGACGAATGGGTGGAGGGGAAACTCCAGTCCATGGAGGAAGTGGTGGAGGAAAACTACCTCTCGTGAGTTTCTGGGGTAGGAACTATCTGCCTCGCAGCGGGCAGCCGATGCGCGATATTCACGGCTAAGTATCCGGCTCCGCGCAGCTTCTTGATGTGTCCCTCCGTAATGGAGGAAGCCATCCATTTGCCTTTTGCTCTGGACATGTTTGGAGAAGGTTGAGGGGAAGGATGTGGACTTGGGCGTTGGAGCTCGAGTGCGCAAGAATGGATGAGCAAGGAGGAAGAAGGCGTGGGTAGAGAAAGGTTAAACCTTATCCCCTTATAAGGGCGGCCGAAACTATGCGCCCCCACTAGCCTGGTAAAACTCGCTTATCCCCCAAGCGCCGTAATTGATGGCGCGATTGGGTTACCCATGCCTGTATTGATGAGAATCCCGTAATAAGGGGGACACAATCTCTGCTTTGACAAGACGTGTCAAGAAACTGCCTCGCGTTATGTGCGGGGCTAGTTAAAAGAAACGGTTCGAATAATCACCGGGCCATGGCATGATGTCATGTTGCCGAAACATGTCAGCAGATTAGATTTGTGGAAATATTATTCTCTCTACGATGGTATGTGGAACTTATTTGCAGGGTCGGACACTATCCTTGTAGTCAAATTCTTCCCTGGTGTATTCGGAGGAGGAACCCGCCTTGCAATGCCGAAGACAACACTGCGCGCCGGACTCATTGTCATTGAAGCCTGGTTCAGGGGCTACTGAGGGAGTCCTGGATTAGGGGGTCTCCGGACATCCGGACTATATCCTTTGGCTGGACTGTTGGACTATGAAGATACAAGATTGAAGACTTCGACTCGTGTCCGGATAGGACTCTACTTGGCGTGGAAGGCAAGCTAGGCAATACGGATATGTATATCTCCTCTTCTGTAACCGACCTTGTGTAACCCTAGCCCCCTCCGGTGTCTATATAAACCGGAGAGTTTTAGTCCGTAGGACAACATACAATCATACCATAGGCTAGCTTCTAGGGTTTAGCCTCTCCGATCTCATGGTAGATCAACTCTTGTAATACTCATATCATCAAGAATAAATCAAGCATGACGTAGGGTTTTACCTCCATCAAGAGGGCCTGAACCTGGGTAAAACATCGTGTTCCCTGCCTCCTATTACCATCCGCCTTAGACGCATAGTTCTGGACCCCCTACCCGAGATCCGCTGGTTTAGACACCGACAGGCATCGTCTCGCGTTGATTCTTTCTTCCCAAAAATCACATATATTCCAAAAAAAATCTCCGTCAGTTTTTATCCCGTTTGGACTCCGTTTGATATGGATTTTCTGCGAAACAAAAAACATGCAACAAACAGGAACTGGCACTGGGCACTGGATCAATATGTTAGTCCCAAAAATAGTCCAAAAAGTTGCCAAAAGTATATGAAAGTTGTATAATATTGGCATGGAACAATCAAAAATTATAGATACGACGGAGACGTATAAGGTGTTTCGGGTGGACATATAACCAGGCGGCTAAGACCAAGGCCACGGAAGCACTAGAGAGGTCCCACCGCTAAGTGGCAGCCGCAACAAAGATGTCCTGGCGCGTCGCGGAGCCCTCGAATGAGCTCTCATGGGCACGCGAGGGCTCTCACAAGCGCACTCACCACGTTGGTGATCGCGATGAGCTGGCGTTGCTGAAGTCCTTGGCCGGCGATGACGCCATTCTCGCTAGCCTCATTAAGCAGAAGGAGCTGGTCGACGGCTTGATGAAGCTGTTCGAGATTAGCGATGCCTCGATTGACAAGGCAACCAACCTCGTCGAGGAACACATGGGTGACCATGCGAAGCTCCTCAAGGCGCTCGCCGAGAAGGAGGAGGAGGCCCCCGGCTGGAAGATGCTGCATGAGCAGAGCAGTGCCTCAGGGATGACGCTGACAGCGGTCGTTGAGGAACTGATGGGTGACTTGAGGAAGCTCCGGATCATGCGCGAGCAGGAGGTGGAGGAATCCGTGGCTACTTTCAAGCAAAGTCGTGAGGAATTGAAGAAGGAGCTGGAGGATGTCATCGCCCGGTGTTTCATCGACGAGTAGAGACAGTAGCGATCTAGATCATTGTCTGCGATTTCCTTCTTCTCTTGCCCCTGTGTCTTCTGGGCTTTTCCACATGTGGCATTTTAAATTATCCGGAATATGTAAGACAATTATTATCTGCGCCATTGTAAATTTGTCATCATATGATCCGTTGCCATTTTATTTGTGGTTGTATTATCCGTTGCCCTATGTGGCAATTTAAATTAGGTCACAATATGAGTTGAAAACACGAACAAAGCAAATTCTACCCTGGGATCACAAGCAAACACCCTCCGTCCAAGTGCTTTCATTAACCCATTAATGGAGAAGTTGTGAGCGAGGCGGGCAGCGGCTGGTTCATGGAGGTCAAAGAGCTCGCTTCCCGGTGAACATGGGCGACCTTGCTGCTCACACGTGTCCCGTCGAGCCTGCTAGGTGGATAGGATGCACGCGTCCCGTCGAGCCTACGATGCGGACTGCTCGCACGCGTCCCGTTGAGCCTATGCTACGGACTGCTCGCACGCGTCCTTTCGAGCATGCACGGCGGACTTCTCGCGCTTGTCTCGTCTAATCAAACAGCTGCACGCACGCCACCGAGTATGGTTAAATGTTGACACGGTTCATATAATACAACCGTTTGCGATATTAACCTATCAGCTTTTTTTTACTATACAACCTGTTAGCTTTTTGTTTAAAAAAGGACTTCGTTGGCTACTAATGTGTGCGCTTCTTCTCAAACTGGACAATTTTTTACCATGGCATATATGTGCCATGTCATGAAACCATGCCAAGTTTCATGTTTTTTGGGTGAGTTTTTGATTTACTGGGATTTAAAAACCGAGATTCTCAATGTTTCAGAAAAACGACAAGTTTGTAATTCATTCCCATTCCTTAAATGAGACCTAAACATGCACCCAATGACACATGTATGATTTACCACCCATTTTGCTTCACTGGAGCATGTGCTTTTAGTTCAAATTTGAATTATGGACTACATTAAATGCGTAGAAAACTTAATTAGTAATATATACAGTGGCCAGACGAACCTTCACTGGTACGGGTCAGTGCTATACAACGGTTTTTAACCCCTTTCCGCGATGACATTTGGAACCGTCGCCAAGTGAGTGTGGGCGATAGGGGGGTCCTTCCCACACGACCTGAAACCGTCAGGGATATGCCCTCCTGACACAGACGCTCGGCAAAATGAGGTCGTGTGCGACCAATGAGCACTCAAATAGAGAAATACGTACAAGAGTGCTAAAAATACAATTATACATGCGAAATCATTTCCGATCGTAAGTACATCCCACACAGTCAACCATCACTTAACGTTTTCATTCATATATACATCCCACACAGTCGCTCCAAGGAAAAAATTTCTGTTCGCAAGTACATCACACACATTTTTCCCAGTTAAATCATTTGCGATAGCGTTTCCATTGCACACGGTATCAACAATTTTATCATTTGCGTTATTGAATTCATCACACACGGTGCCTAGAAGAAACTGTGTGTCAAGGGTTGTCCATCACACACAGTTTTTATGTGGTAAACGTCTGCGCTAGGTGGCCTAACGCAAACAGTTTTCATGAGGATGTTGTGTGTGATTTTTTAATAATCTAACACGGTTTATTCCTAGAAACTGTGTGCGTTATTGAATGCATCGCACACAGTGTTTTCTCAATAACCGTTTGCAATAAAAACCCAATTATCAGGCCAATTATTTGATTATTCATAGTCCATTTATTAATCTAGTTGACATTTCATATTAAGCACACAATATATTTCATTTTCATAATTGAAATACATCAGAGTATAACATCATATAGCTTCAGCACTCAGCTACCCCATTACACAACTACACCAGGACTAAGTTTCACATGCAACATCCATAAACTTTCGAAATTAGCATCATAGACGGTACATAGACAGATGTATCTCAACTGGAAAACTGCCGAAGCAGAAGGCGAATATTGAGCCTTCATTGATGTTGAAGGTCTTTGTAACTTTAGGCCAGTGCTTGTGGATGATTGACCGTCCATCCTTTGTCCTCTTTAGGAACACTTCAATATTAAGCCATGGGTGTTGTATGAATACCTTCCTCGCCTCCTGACCATACAGGTGGTTTTAGAGGTAATCATCAGTGAACTGCTTTGGAAAGGCCTGAAAACAAGGATGTGCATAAATATCTTCTCTATATTGGAAATGGGGCAAAGGAATAAAAAAGGCAAGGTATAATAGTTAGTACCATCCTGTAGCGAACTGATGTCTTCTTCATTGTGCAGACAAAGATCTTGTTGTTTTTTGTCGCTAATTTCTTTATCCTAACAATCTTTCTGAGTTTCTTGACTTGACTGATATTCATGGACAACTCATTTCCCCATATGCAAAAAGGGTCAAACAGCGGGTCAAAACCTCTGTCAGCAGGACCTACATGTGCAAGACCAAATTGTTAAAAACCTAAATATTAGAATGGTTCCCGCAATTTCCCAATAATGTGCTATTATACAACGGACCATGCACGTGCTAACCTCGATTGTAAACCTCAATGCTTCCCATGGTTTCCCTGCAACACATATAAGGTAGTTAGTTATCAGGTTAAGTAAGATTTCACATGCTATCAGTAAAATATGTTGATGAAAAATAAGCACATTGCAGATTCATCAGATTAATTCAAGCCACATGGAAAACCCATTTATCCAAACCAAGCATGATTAAGAACTAGGAAATATAGCACTTGTATATGTTTCTCATGTATTAAGTGAAGCCAAATTCAATTTATTCCTCACATGCACAACAATACAAAATTCTACCCACGACAATTGGACATTGCAGTGTAGAATTGAACCAAGTAGATAGCTAAACACCACAACAAATGAACCAAACATTAACTGAGCACCACATTGCCCAATATAACATACTCCTAATAGAAGATCAGACAGTTAACCAAACCAAGCATGCTTAACAACCTGGAAATATGGCAATTGTATTTTTTGTCATGTATTTACTACAGCCAAATTAAATTTATTCCTCACATGGTATACAATAATAGAATGCACCCACAACTATTGAACATCGCATTGCAGAATTGAACCAAACAAAACAGTTAACTAAACACCACAACAAATGAACCAAACGTTAACTGAGCACCACATTGCACAATATATCATACTCCTAATAGAAGATCAGATAGTTAACCAAACCAAGCATGCTTAACAATATGTAAATATAGCAATTGTATTTGTTTCTAATGTATTTAGTACAACCAAATTAGATTTATTTCTCACATGGCATACAATAAAAGAATGCACCAACAACAATTGAACATCGCATCGCAAAATTGAACCAAACAACCAACAGTGTCGCGTCATCGGCGCGCGAGGCGTCGACGGTGGCCTCGATGGCAAGGTGCTCCTCCAAGATCTGGGGGTCGACACGAATGGCAGCCATCGTGACCTCATCTGCGTGTGCAACCGCGATTTGCTTCTCCGCTGCCAAATGGTCCTTGGGATCCTGTCTATACTGCATGCACCATGGATTAGGGCGGCGCTTATTTGGTCGAGGGGTCAGTGATTTTGGTGGAAGGTGTCACACCGATGGTCGGGGCATGTGGGAAGAGGAAGGAGAAGGGGGATGGGGGTCGGGTGTGGATTACCTGCCTAGATAGGCGAGGCCGAGCAGCATGGAGGAGGGTTGCCGGTAAGGAGGCGGCGCTGCAAACAGGGAGTGAAGGTTTCAACTTGGAAAGGAAGGCGTAACTAGGGGAAATGTGGCTTTTGGTAAGGGGGAGGGGGCGGGGAGGTAGATATTTCCGCGGAAGCCGAAAATTAGGAATCACTTCAGCGAAAAAACTGGCGCGCAAAGTGTCATCAGACACGGTCCCTTATTCAGAACTATGTATGATATGTGAGAATCACAAATGATTCAGATAGCTTAACCCATGTGTGTTGAGTTTGAATGTAAAACATTTTGGTTCAAATTTCCCTGGTTACAGAGGTTATCCACGTCATTGCATAATTTGGGTACACAAAGGAGACTAACTTCTTAATAGAGCAAGTTCAGCAATTAAATAGAGCTAGCTGACCTAAACATTACTCTAACAAATCAAAGAACGTCTCTCTTAATTAAACAAAACAAAGAGTACTACTACAACTAGTGCTCGTCGATCTCTGCTGCTGCCTCCATGTCCAGCTCACGCCCGACGATCTCCTGGGGAAGGGGCTCCATGGAATCAATTGCACCATACTCAGCAAGCATCTCGACATCCGCGTCCGCCATATCTTTGGAATAGGCCGCAACGAGCTGGGCGTGGGCGGTCGCGATCTGGGCTCTGGCGGGCTCCGTCGTGGCAAGGTATGCCGCACAGCAACGGACGGTTGCTCGAACTCTCTCGGCGATTGCCAACTCTTCGGCCGTGGGTTGCCGACCGTTGTCGGAGAAGATTCATTTGATTTGTGCGGTGACCGCCACGAGCTGGGCGTGGACGGCCACGACCTGGTTGTGGGCGTCCTCCATCAGGGCTAAAACTGCCACCGTGGAACGGACATCTGCTGTGTCGCTCTCGCCAGTTGCTATCCCCGAGGCAGATGCTGGTGCCGCCGCCTAAGAAGCAACATCGGCCGTTTGGGCTGCCTTGGCCGCCCGGACGCAGACTGCGATCGTCCTCACGAAGCTTGTTTGAACGCGCCTGGCGGCTGCGGCTGCGCTCTCGCCGGAGTGGGCCACCGAAGTTGCCCTCACGACGTGGGTCGACGTCCCCATCTTTCACCGGCGACGAATGAATAGTGAAACGATATTTGGACAGTGAGCTGGTGTGCTTGACACGCCGGCTGTGGACTGTAGCCGACGCACCTTCTCGCGTAAGCCATAGGCGTACTATACATCGACGGTGCTCCAAGATATTTTGTGCTGCATCTCACACGGTTGGTGATAATAAACTGTGTGCGATCTACTAGATTTATCGTCTTGATTTGAATTATGTAATGGGGTCACATCTACACCGGATGGTGTTTGAATTGCTAGAACTTTTATGTGAAGTGAACATGCAACTATATGTGTGTTTTCAAAAAAATGGAATTATTCAGGGTTCCTTCGGACGTTTTTATACATTAACTTGGTTTTGTAGGCATTTCAGGCGCATAATTCTAATTTGAACTACATGCACATGCTCCAGTGCATATAAATGGGTTGAAAAATCAAATATGTGTCCTTGGTTGCATGCTTAGGTCACATGCAAGAAACGGGAATGAATGTCTGACACCTTGCCACCGCCACACACCGCAAACATTGAGATACCTAGTTTTTAAATTCTAGTAAATCCAAAACTCGTTTGAAATTCATGAAACTTGGCATGCTATCATGGAGCGGCATCCACATGCCGTGGTAAATTTTTTGTCCCATTTGGGGGAGGTTTGGGTATAAGCTTCTCACAAACCAGAGCTTCTCACAACAAGCGTGATGGTTTCGGTAGGGAATGTGCCACCTTTGGGGACGAAACGATATTCGTTGCCTCTTATTGCTTTCAAAAATTTTCGAGTGTCAACATAGAACAACATGAGTGTTGTGTTCAATTTTGGAACTTTTCGGGGTTCGTTTGGACATTTCTATACATTAACTGGGTTTTCCAGGCATTTTATGTGCACAATTCAAATTTCAACTACATGCACATTCTCCAGTGCATATAAACTAGTTGAAAAATCAAATGTGTGTCCTTGGTTGCATGTTTTGGTCCCATGCAAGAAATGGGAATGAATTTCAAACACCCTACCACCATCACTCGACCTCAAACATTGAGATACCTGGTTTTTAAATTCTAGTAAATCCAAAACTCGTGTGAAATTCATGAAACTTGGCATGCTATCATGGAGAGGCATCAACATGTCGGGGTAAATTTTTTTCCCATTTGGGGCAGGTTTGGGTATAAGCTTCTCACAAACCGGAGATTCTCACAACAAGCATGATGGTTTCGGTAGGGAACATGCCACCTTTGGGGACAAAAGGATATCTGTTGCCTCTTATTGCTTTCTAATTTTTTTCGAGTGTCAATATAGACCAACAGGAGTGTTGTCTTTAATTTGGAATTTTTCGGGGTTCGTTTGGACATTTTTATACATTAACTGGGTTTTCCAGGCATTTTATGCGCATAATTCAAATTTGAACTACATGCACATTCTCCAGTGCATATAAACTGAAAAATTAAATCTGTGTCCTTGGTTGCATGCTTAGGTCCCATGCAAGAAATGGGAATGAATTTCAAACACCCTGCCACTGTCACTCAGCCGCAAACATTGTGATACTTGGTTTTTAAATTCTAGTAAATCCAAAACTTGTCTGAAATTCATGAAACTTGGCATGCTATCATGGAGCGGCATCAACATGCCATGGTAAAAAATTTGTCCCATTTGGGGCAGGTCTGGGTCTAAGCTTCTCACAACAAGCGTGATGGTTTCGGTAGGGAACGTGCCACCTTTGGGGACGAATTGATATCCGTTGCCGCTTATTGCTTTCAATAATTTTTGAGTGTCAACATAGAACAACAGGAGTGTTGTGTTCAATTTTGGAATTTTTCGGGGTTCGTTTGGACATTTTTATACATTAATTGGGTTTTCCAGGCATTTTATGTACATAATTCAAATTCGAACTACATGCACATTCTCCAGTGCATATAAACTGGTTGAAAAATCAAATATGTGTCCTTGGTTGCATGCTTAGGTCCCATGCAAGAAATGGGAATGAATTTCAAACACCCTTCCACCGTCACTCGGTCGCAAACATTGAGTTACCTGGTTTTTAAATTCTAGTAAATCCAAAACTCGTTTGAAATTCATGAAACTTGGCATGCTATCATGGAGCGGCATCAACATGCTGTGGTAAATTTTTTGCCCCATTTGGGGCAGGTTTGGGTATAAGCTTCTCACAAACCAGAGCTTCTCACAACAAGCGTGATGGTTTCGGTAGGGAACGTGTCACCTTCGGGGATGAAATGATATCAGTTGCCTCTTATTGCTTTCAAATTTCAACATAGATCAACAGGAGTGTTGTGTTTACTTTTGGAATTTTTTGGGTTTGTTTGGACACTTTTATACATTAACTAGTTTTTCTAGGAATTTCATGTGCATAATTCAAATTTTAACTACATGCACAAGCTCTAGTGCATATAAATTGGTTGAAAAATCAAATCTGTGTCCTTCGGGGCATGCTTACACTAGTGCAGAACCGGGCAATAGCACCGGTACGTAAGGCCCTTTAGTGCCGGTTCGGTAACCGGCGCTAAAGTGTAGGCACTAAAGGCCCCCCCTTTAGTACCGGTTCAACACGAACCGGTGCTAAAGGGCAACCACGTGGCACGAGCCAGCTTCGGGGGTAGGGAGCCCTTTAGTACCGGTTGGTGTCACCAACCGGTATTAAAAGATTGGGGGGTTTTGGGTTTATGATTTCTTTTTCATTTAATTTTGTGTTTTCCATTTAATTCTTTTTCATTTGCTGGTATTTTACGATACTACTTATTGTACACGTTATGCATATATATAAATAGAATTTCTAGTAGAACTGATCATAATATATATATCATCGAATGTCTCACAACCACCATTAATTAATGCAGACATATATATACACATGTATATATATACAATTTCTCCTAATTGGTGCCTTCGGAGCCAGTGGCATTAGCCTAATTGGTGCCTTCGGAGCACGATAACAATTGGAAGTGGTTCATGGGGGCGGTAGCGGGTAATAGTATTCTCCTTTGGGATCTATGACCTGGTCGAGCAAAAATCCCGCTATTTCCTCTTGAATTGCTTGTATGCGCTCCGTTGGTAGGAGCTGCTCCCGCACCTCTTTGAACTGTTAAGAAGGAGATCAATATGCACGTGTATTAGTTGTGTGACTAGATATCGATAATGGTGTAAAAATTGTGAATAGTGTTCTGACAAACGTACCCACTCCTGTCTTTGAGATTTGCTCCTTTTGGACGCCATCATGCGAATGTTCTCGCAAATGTAGTATGCACACAGATTATTCCCCGGCGCCTGCTTCAGGGCCTTTACGAGAATGGAATTTGATCAGATAATAATTAATCAAGCATGATAATTAAAGAGGTGGCAGCTAGCTAGTACTACTTAATTACTTACCTGGGGTCGATACCATTTCAGATCTTGCTTCCATGGGCCTGGAGTGGCCCTGATGAACTTTGCCCAAGCCCTGCCCGCTGACAAAGAAAATGAATAAATGGGTTATTAAATAGTTGTTATAAGGAAATGACGAACTAATTAAATAGGCCGAGATATAGTTAATAATGATTGAAATTACCTGTTGACTATCCCCTTCAGGATGGTGTAGTCACTTGCTTTCTTAAGTAGTGAGTCCAGTACTTCAACTGTTCCTTCATCAACTTTAATGATTAACAAGATCCAGTGAAATCTGCATGCACACACGTTTGCATGTCTTAATTAAGCGGGCATATGTAAGCAAAAACATGTAGCTAGCTAGTAGGCAAAAACAGAATTTGTAGTACAAGACAGTTTGACTCACTCGAAGTTGTAAGGAAGTAGTATATCTTCATTGTATTTGAGGCGCTTGAACAACTCTAGCATGCTTTCCTCTACACTTTTTTCGTGATATGGATCTAATTTCCATGTGTTTTCATTAATGGTATTTGGGTCAATGAACCCAATGCCATAGCGTCCACCTTTTTTCATTTCATAAATCTTCATCCTGCATAATACTACAGAAAAGAATATAGTGAGGATAATTACAGGTAATGATTGATCAAAATGATCACTACATCTAGCTTGAGACTTAAATTACAGAAAGAAATCACTTAAAGACAATAGCAACTGACGATATATTTGTCGAGTGCATCTTGATTGTATAGCTGAAACAGTTCTGAATACTCAACGGCCAGAGCTTTCTCATGGTAGTAATGCTCCTCCTTGACATTCACCATGAGGGACTCTCGATTGGAAATCTTGGTAATGTCCATGTACCATCGATGCAATTCATACATTCTCATTGGGAGGTTCTTGACCTCGTCTGGCTCGACCAAAGGTTGGCCCCGGACATATTTCCGTTTTATTTCCTCCTCTCTAGTTGGAGACATGGGCTCGATATCGAGGAGTTGTCCAACAGTGATCCCGATCGCTTCAGCCTACGCAATATGCTCCTCGGTTATTACCACATCGCCCACCCCAGGAACGTTAACGGTTTGCCCACAATAATATTGGGCGCACCTACTCTCATGTGTTGTTGGCACAACAAGCGGGGGGATTGATTGCGCCGCCTGTTCTCCCAGCTGGGGAATGGTTTTACCGCTCCTTTTACCAGCTGATTTGCTCGAGCTCGAGCTCGCCTCTTTCTGTAGACGTGCTCGATTTAACTTCTTGATGTGGCGCTCATAGTCTGTGCCAACAGGCTTGGGAGCTGGTGCTCTAGCCATACGAATGAAGTGGTCAATCTTTTCCACAGGCACTTTCTCCCTTGGCGGCGATGGCGGTTTCAGTGCAAAATGGGCGTCCACCTCGGCCTTCGATATGGCTACGTTTTCCTCCTCGAACTTGTCATAAGGCCTCTGCGGAAGAGGCGCGAGGCTTGGACCATATTGAAATCGCTTGCCTCCGCCTGTACCTCCAGTACTACCTCGACTTGTACCGCTACACACCATAGCTGAGGCGGCTCTCTTCCTTGATTGCTGAGGCGGCTAACACGGCTGATGTGACTGAGTTGGAGGAGGAGGAGTGGCCTGACGCTTTGCTGGACTTGGAGGAGGAGGAGTGGCCTGAAGCTGTGCCGGACTTGGAGGAGGAGTGGCCTAGCGCGTTGGTGGACTTGGAGGAGTGGGAGTCTGCTGACTCGGTGGCGGACTTTGACAAGGAGTCGGATGACGTGGTGTCGGTGGCCTTCGAAAGATGATGCAATCCTTTCTCCATAGGATGATACAATGGTTGACCTCTCCCAGTGTGTGCTCATTGTCACCTCCAGGAATGTCAAGCTCTAGCCCCGAATATTGGTCCACCACCTCATCAACCAAGACACGAGCATAGCCCGCCGGAATCGGATTGCAATGGAAGGTTGCCTCGGGGGGATTTGTAAAAGCAAGGGCGTCCGCCACCTTCATGGATATGTTCTTCATTTTGAAGTGTAGCTCGTAGTTAGTGTTCTCCATGATGTCATCCACTGGGTAGCTATCCAGCAATGCGTCGCCCGGGGTGGAACCCACGCTGCTTCTCGGCATGGATGGGACGGTGCTATCCAATGGTGGATCATCCGCTAGCTGCTGAGACCCCCTTTGCTAGCTAAGTGAGTCGATCTGCTCCTGCTGCTGCTGGAATTTGACTGCCAAGTCCGCGTGCGCTGATTCTAGGCCTTGAAGGCGTTCATAGTCTAGCTTCCTCTGCTCCTCCTCCATCTTCCTCTTTTTCTCCTCCACAATCTTCTTTCTCGCACGGGTTTTGTAGTCGGCGTTCTAGTCCGAAAACCCCTCATACCACGGCATAGCGCCCATGCCTCGTGTTCTTCCCGGGTGTTTAGGATTTCCCAGGCCATGCGTAAGCTCGTCGTTCTCTCTGTTGGGCTCGAACACCCCCGATCGAGCCTCTTCTATTGCAACAAGTAGCTTATCTTCGGCTCCGTACAGACATGCCTTCTTTGAAACTTTGCCTGTCTTCGGGTCCAACTCCCCCCCATGCGCATAGAACCAAGTCCTGCACCTGGGGGGCCAGCTCAATGTTTCTGGAGTGACACCTGCATCCAGCATCTCTTTCTCAGACTTATCCCACTTAGGCATTCCCACCGCATAGCCACCTGGCCCCAGCTTATGGAACTTATCCTTTTTTGCAACATTGGCCTTGTTTATTCTCGACCATTCCTTAGATAATTCTGAATCCTTGAATTTCACGAAATCGTCCCAATGAGCACTTTGCTTCTCTAGTGTTCCCTCGAATACTGGAGTCTTCCTTCCTCCCTTGACGTACTTGGCCCATTCACAAATCTTGTGGTTCTTGAATGCAACCGCCATCTTCCTAAGAGCAGCGTCCTTGACTTTCTCCACATCTGCATCTATGAAATGATCTGGTAGGGTGAAATGTTCCATGAGCGTTTCCCAAAGCAGAAGTTTTTGTCTGTCGTCGACAAAATTAACTCCTGGACGTGGCTTTGCTGGCTCTCTCCATTCTTGAAGGGAGATCGGGAGTTGGTCCTTCACAAGAACTCCGCACTGACGAATGAACTTGTCCGCAATCTTCTTAGGCGCTAATGGTTCGCCATTAGGTTTGATGGCCTCAATATTGTACTTTACGCCCTCCTTCAAATTTTTGTTTGGGCCTCGTTTCCTGTTACCTGAAGATTTGCTCGATCCGGATGGCTGAAAGAAGAAAGATCGATTCGTTAATATATCTTCAAGTCATTTAAAACATGTGATGATCACCAGATGCCTGCTTATATAAATATATATACCTTGCCGGTCTTTGTTGTTTCAAGATCAACATTTTCTTCGTCATGTTCATAGTTCATGACTTCATCAATTCGGTCGTCGCGATCGAATATCATATCACCCTCCCCGATGTTGTTTAGATATTCGGAGCCGTCATAATCTTCTTCATTTTGATCATCATCTGGCCCGCGAGGATTGCGTATGATATTGAACAGGGCCTCTTCTCCCTCTCTGCCGGTATTGTCCGCCATAGGTTTTGTTTAACTAATCCAAAAGAAATATATTCAAATTAC
The DNA here is from genome assembly GCF_018294505.1 of Triticum aestivum. Classification (NCBI taxonomy): domain Eukaryota; kingdom Viridiplantae; phylum Streptophyta; class Magnoliopsida; order Poales; family Poaceae; genus Triticum; species Triticum aestivum. The sequence goes on along the minus strand of NC_057800.1, from coordinate 277,752,599 downwards.
AATGTATGGATGCAATCAATTAATAAGGAAAAACTGAATCAATCATAGTACATAATAAGCATCATCGAATATAATCTCGAATACATAGATATGATCTCGAATACATCGTCTCGAATAATAGATATAATATCGAATACATCACTAGCTAGCTAGCTAGCAAGCTAATAAAGATCGGATACTATAGAGTAATCTAGGCCACTCGCGGTTCCTGAGGTGCGGGCAGTGGACACCCAAAGAGAAGGAACCATCACTGGATCATAGCTTGGGTGATCTCCCAAAAGAACCTGCCAGGTATTGGGGAACCTGACGTCCATAGCAGCCATGTAGCGATGGACGTGCTCGTCCTCCTCCCTGACACAATGACGTACCACCTCCGGCAGGGCCGGCTCCCTCCGCACTGAAAGTGGCCCACACGAACGCCACCAAAGGAGATGAGGGTCGACGATGGGACCCGGGGCCGGGTTCCTCACCAAGCGTCATGCCCCTGAAGGTAGCACCTCCCAGTGCCAGCCCGGCGGAGCCCAGTCCCGGACATGGGTCCTCTGAAGCAGGACGTCGTTGCGAACTGGTCGACGGCGAGGATGTGGGCCGGGCATCGTCGACAACAAATACTATATGCCGCAAAAGTAAAGTAACATTTTTAAATGATGGATTGTGATTTCATATATGCAAATTCTAAATTTTATAACTAAAACTAACATTTCTAATATTTCTATAACTAAAACTAACATTTCTAATATTTCTATAACTAAAAAACATTTCTATATAACTAACATTTCTAATATTTCTATATAACTAACATTTCTATATAATTAACATTTTTATAACTAAAACTAACATTTCTAATAATTCTATAACTAAAAAATAGAAAGATTGCTAACAATTCTATAACAATGTGTGTGTGTGCGTGTGTGTGTGGTTGGCGGCCGGGGCAGGAGCTCACCGGCGAGGCGCGACGACGGTGGGCGGCGACGGGGACGGAGACGAAGACGGGGAGGGGATGACGGGGACGGGGACGGGCCGGGCGATGACGACATACGGGAGGACGGGCCGGGCGGGGACGACGGGATGACGGGGCGGGGCGCGGCGACGGGGACGACGGGGACGGGGACGGGGACGGCGATGGGGACGGTGACGAACGGCGACGGGGGCGGCGACGAGGGGCGGCGGTGACGGGGCAGAGGAGAAAGAAGCAGGGAGAGATGAGAAACTGACAATTTTTTTGAAGTGTTCTCTTATATAGAACCCACCTTTAGTACCGGTTGGAGCCACCAACCGGTACTAAAGGTCTGTTTTGGCCAGGCGAAGCGGCGGGAACCGCACCCCCTTTAGTACCGGGTCGTGGCACCAACCGGTACTAAAGGCCCCCCCTTTAGTACCGGTTGGAGCCACGACCCGGTACTAAAGGGTGTGCGCTGCTAGGCGAGGGGCGCAAAAGTTTAGTCCCACCTCGCTAGCTGAGGGGCACTCGCACCTGCTTATAAGCCCCGTCGTCGCTGCTGTCTTGAGCTCCTCTCTTAAGCAGGCCTTCTGGGCCTACCTCTTCTGCGATGCCCTGTTGGGCCTACTGGGCTAGCGGGCCTGCATCTTGGCCCAACTAGAATTTGGGTTTCTAGTCGTATGCAGGCCGCTGTGGTCCAGTAGGTGGGCTTTTTTTCTTATTTTTTTGCTTTATTTATTTTTGTTTTATTTATTTTAGAGTTGTTTTTTGCTGTATTTAGAGTTTGTTTGTGAATATTTTTGCTTTAGGTACAAAAAATTACAAACTTTCTGTTAGTACCGGTAGTTTACAAATTTCAATAGTTTAAATTTTGAATTATTTGAAATTTGTTGAATCACTAGTTTGTGAATAACTTAACTTTGAAAATAGATTTTCCAGTGATTCTTTTTCTATGTTTAATATTAGTGTGTTTTATCATTATATTCAATTTGGTAATGCTTAGGTTATTAAAAAAATGAAATGCCTTTGTAACGGATGAGTTTTCATCCGAAACCCTGATACTACGAAAGAGATTGTCCATTTTGTACACGAAGTGCATCCAGTTTTTGCGGTAACCCTCTCTACTTTTTTGCACATGCTATGTGGGTGAAATTATGATACCATGCCAACTTTCAACCTTTTCTGAGTTCATTTGAAATGCTTTTCAATTTCAGGGTCATTTAGCTGAAAAAATTAGTAAATGCATGAAAGAATTTGCTTGCACATAAAATTTCTTCGCGTTTCAAATGCCAAAACACATAACTAGCTACCCTAACTATTACAGAGATTCCCTCCTGGGTGTGAAACACAGAAGAAAGTGATGATAGTGAAGCCGATCACATCCCAGATCTTTGGGTGTGAAACTTTTTCTTCGCGTGTGTCCCTTTGCGCCGTAGCCATGGAAAATCTTCATCATTTAACTGGATGCTCGGGTCAATATTCACTGTGAATGGAGAAATTTCATCAAACTTTTCATAATCTCTGAACATGTCTGTCTTGTCATCCACTCCCACGATGTCTCTCTTCCCAGAAAGAACTATGTGCCGCTTTGGCTCATCGTACGATGCATTCGCTTCCTTATCTTTTCTTTTTCTCGGCTTGGTAGACATGTCCTTCACATAGAAAACCTGTGCCACATCATTGGCTAGGATGAATGGTTCGTCTGCATACGCAAGATTGTTGAGATCCACTGTTGTCATTCCGTACTGTGGGTCTTCCGTTACCCAGCCTCGTGTCATATTGACCCATTTGCACCGAAACAAAGGGACCTTCAAACCACCTCGATAGTCAAGTTCCCATATGTCCTGTATATAACCATAATATGTTTCCTTTCCCGTCTTGGTTTCTGCATCAAAGCGGACACCACTGTTTTGGTTGGTGCTCTTCTTATCTTGGGCGATCATGTAAAATGTATTACCATTTATCTCGTACCCTTTGAAAGTCATTATATTCGAAGATGGTAACTGGGACAACAAGTACAGGTCATCTTCAATAGAGGCGTCATGCATGGTACGTGTCTGCAACCAGCTAGCGAAACTCCTGGTTTGTTCATGTGTAATCCAGTCACCAGACCGCTCCGGGTGTTTGGAGCTTAGCAAATTCTTGTGTTTATCCATATACGGAGCCACCAAGGCGGAATTCTGTAGAACTGTGTAGTGTGCTTCAGTGAGAGAATGTCCGTCCATACATATTATTTGTTCCCCTCCTAGCGTGCCTTTTCCATCCAGTCTGCCCTTATGCCGCGATTCAGGAACACCAATCGGCTTAAGGTCAGGAATAAAGTCAATACAAAACTCAATGACCTCCTCATTTTCATGGCCCTTGGAGATGCTTCCTTCTGGCCTAGCATGGTTATGAACATATTTCTTTAAGACTCCCATGAACCTCTCAAAGGGGAACATATTGTGTAGAAATACAGGACCCAAAACGTTAATCTCTTCACATAGGTGAACTAGGACGTGCGTCATGATGTTGAAGAAGGATGGTGGGAACACCAACTCGAAACTGACAAGACATTGCACCAAATCATTCTCTAACCTTGGTATGATTTCTGGATCGATTACCTTCTGAGAGATTGCATTGAGGAATGCACATAGCTTCACAATGGCTAATCGAACGTTTTCCGGTAGAAGCCCCCTCAATGCAACCGGAAGCAGTTGCGTCATAATCACGTGGCAGTCATGAGACTTTAGGTTCTGGAACTTTTTCTCTGCCATGTTTATTATTCCCTTTATATTCGACGAGAAGCCAGACGGTACCTTAATACTGAGCAGGCATTCAAAGAAGATTTCCTTCTCTTCTTTGGTAAGAGCGTAGCTTGCATGACCCTGATGTATGCCGTCTTTTCCGTGCATATGTTGCTGGTCCTCCCGTGCCTCAGGTGTATCTTTTGTCTTCCCATACACGCCCAAGAAGCCAAGCAGGGTCACACAAAGATTCTTCATCACGTGCATCACGTCGATTGCGGAGCGGACCTCTAGGTCTTTCCAATAGGGCAGGTCCCAAAATATAGATTTCTTCTTCCACATGGGTGCACGTCCGTCAGTGTCATTCGGAACAGGTTGTCCACCAGGACCCTTTCCAAAGACCACCTTCAAATCCTTGACCATATCATGTACATCAGCACCAGTACGGTGGCGAGGCTTCGTCCGGTGATCCGCCTCACCTTTGAAATGCTTGCCTTTCTTTCTTACGGGATGCCTGCTCGGAAGAAATCGACGATGTCCCAGGTACACATTCTTCTTACAATTAGCCAAATATATATTGTCGGTATCGTCCAAACAGTGCGTGCATGTGCGGTATCCCTTGTTTGTCTGTCCTGAAAGGTTACTGAGAGCAGGCCAATCATTGATGGTCATGAACAGCAACGCATTTAGGTCAAATTCTTCCCCCATGTGCTCATCCCACGCACGTACACCTGTTCCATTCCATAGTTGTAAGAGTTCTTCAACTAATGGCCTTAGGTACACATCAATGTCGTTGCCAGGTTGCTTAGGGCCTTGGATGAGCACTGGCATCATAATGAACTTCCGCTTCATGCACAACCAAGGAGGAAGGTTATACAAACATAGAGTCACAGGCCAGGTGCTATGGTTGCTGCTCTGCTCCCCAAAAGGATTAATGCCATCTGCGCTTAGACCAAACCATACGTTCCTTGCGTCATCTGCAAAGTCCTTCTCGTACTTTATTTCGATTTTTCTCCACTGCGACCCGTCAGCGGGTACTCTCAACTTTCTGTCTTTCTTACGGTCTTCTCTGTGCCATCGCATTGCCTTGGCATGCTCTTTGTTTTGGAACAAACGTTTCAATCGTGGTATTATAGGAGCATACCACATCACCTTGGCAGGAATCTTCTTCCTGGGGCGCTCACCCTCGACATCACCAGGGTCATCGCGGCTGATCTTATAGTGTAATGCACCACATACTAGGCAAGCGTTCAAATCCTCGTACTCACCGCGATAGAGGATGCAATCATTAGGGCATGCATGTATCTTCTGCACCTCTAACCCTAGAGGGCAGACAACCTTCTTTGCTTCGTACATACTCTCGGGTAATTCGTTGTCCTTTGGAAGCATATTCTTTATCATTACCAGCAACTTTCCAAATCCCTTGTCAGATACACCATTCTCTGCCTTCCATTGTAGCAATTCCAGTGTGGTGCCTAGCTTTTTCTTGTCACCTACGCAATTCGGGTACAACAATTTTTTGTGATCCTCTAACATGCACTGCAACTTCTTCTTCTCCAAATCACTTGCGCAGTTTCTCTTTGCATCGGCAATGACCCGACCTAGATCATCAACGGGCTCATCCGATGCCTCTTCTTCAGCTTCTTCCCGCATTGCCGGCTCAGCTTCTTCCCGCATTACCGGCTCAGCTTCTTCCCTCATTGTTGTATCATCGTATTCAGGGAACCCATGGCCAGGATAGCTATCGTCGTCCTCTTCTTCTTCATTGTCTTCCATCATAACCCCTCTTTCTCCATGCTTGGTCCAAACATTATAGTGGGGCATGAAACCGGACTCAAACATGTGGACGTGAATGGTTCTTGACGTAGAGTAATTGTGACCATTCTTACAGCCAGCACATGGACAAGGCATAAAACCATCCGCCCGCTTGTTTGCCTCAGCGCAAGCAGAAAAGTACGCACGCCATTAATGAACTCGGGAGAGCATCGGTCATCGTACATCCATTGCCGGCTCATCTTCAATACACAGCACCGAAAACACCAAATTAATACAATACATAAAGTTCATACATAAAGATCATACAACACTTAAATGCAACAAACAAATAACTCTCTAGCTAAAGAATTTAAATGCAACAACAAATGCGATCAAGATCGCAACTAAGGTAACAATTGATCCAACAGCATAATGATACCAAGCCTCACTATGAATGGCATATTTTCTAATCTTTCTAATCTTCAAGCGCATTTTCTCCATCTTAATCTTGTGATCATCGACGACATCGGCAACATGCAACTCCAATTCCATCTTCTCCCCCTCAATTCTTTTCAATTTTTCCTTCAAATCCTCGTTTTCTCTTTCAACTAAATTTAACCTCTCGACAATAGGGTCGGTTGGAATTTCCGGTTCAACTACCTCCTACATACAAATATCTATGTCAACTTGATGGGCATAATTTGTCATAAACACGAAATGCAATGAATAGTTTTAAAAGAGAATATACCACATCCGAATCATAACCTGGACAAGGGCCGACGGGGACGGATATCAAAACCATGTCACTATGTATAACAAACAACGTATGGGTAAGATAATTATACGAGTAACTATATATCCAAATCACACAAACATCAATTTTTTATATAAAACTTCATGAACAAGAGGCTCACCACAAGGTGGTGCCGGCGACGGGATGTTGCGAGCGATCGACGGTGGTTACGATGGAGATTTAGAAGGTACTAAGTAAACCACACCTACATATGCAAACTAAGTGTTATTTTTGACCTCAAATTGCATATAAATCAAATACTAGCACATATATATAATTCCTCCCAAATTACTAAACTCAAAAATCAATCACTATATAAAGCATTGCATGAGCTAATCTAGCAATGAGAGATGAAAGGACAAAGTTGCTAACCTTTGTGATCATTTGAATGGATGGGGGCCTTCAAATCTTGACAAATTTTGGGCAAAATGTGTGATGAGCTTGAGAGGAAGAGGGAAAATAACAGAGAGGAGAGGGGAAAGGGGAAGAACAGAGCGAGCTCGGGTGGACGAAGGGTCTATGTAGGACGACCTTTAGTACCGGTTCGTGATACGACCCGGTACTAAAGGTGCTGGAGGGCCCCCGGACTGACAACATCCTGCCACCACTCACTTTAGTACCGGTTCGTGGCATGAACCGGTGCTAAAGGTTCGCCACGAACCGGTACTAATGAGAGCGGCCGGCTAGCCGTTGGAACCGGCACTAATGCACACATTAGCGCCGGCTCAAATTCAAACTGGCACTAATGTGCTTCACGTTTGACCCTTTTTCTACTAGTGTTAGGTCCCATGCAAGAAATGGGAATGAATTTCAAACACTAGGGCACTATTGATTGCCGACAAAACATTGAGATACCTGTTTTTTAAATTCTAGTAAATCCAAAACTCGTCTGAAATTCATGAAACTTGGCATTCTATCATGGAGCGGCATCAATATGCCATGGTAAAAATTTTGTCCCATTTGGGGCAGCTTTGGGTATAAGATTCTCACAAACCTTAGCTTCTCACAACAAGCGTGATGGTTTCGGTAGGGAACGTGTCACCTTTGGGGCCGAAACGATATCCGTTGCCTCTTATTGCTTTCAAAATATTTCTAGTGTTAACATAGAACAACAGGAGTGTTGTGTTTACTTTTGGAATTTTTTGGGGTTCGTTTCGACATTTTTATACATTAACTGAGTTTTCTAGGCATTTCATGTGCATAATTCAAATTTGAACTACATGCACAAGCTCCAGTCCATATAAATTGGTTGAAAAATCAAATATGTGTCCTTCGGGGCATGCTTAGGTTCCATGCAAGAAATGGGAATGAATTTCAAACACCAGGGCACTGTTGATTGCCGGCAAAACATTGAGATACTTTGTTTTTAAATTCTAGTAAATCCAAAACTCGTGTGAAATTCATGAAACTTGGCATGCTATCCGACAGGTTGTGGTATTTTTTGTGTCCATTTTGAGAGAAGGCGTACTCGAATAACAGCCAACGAAGGCATTTTGAAACAAATAGTTGCCACTGTATCATCTCAAACGTTTTGTATAATTTAAATTGTGTGCGTTCTGTTTACCATTCACGTGATGCCACACCTCACTCTTTTAATGGCTAGGAGGTGCCGTGCGGACAGGTGCTTGAGTGCTTGACTAAACAGAAGGCGTGCGAGCTGTACTGCAATGTGGAGGCTCACCGAGAAGCATGCAAGCCATACGCCGCGCAGGCTCACCGGGAAGTGATCCCTTTGATTTCCATGGCCGCCCGCCTTGTTCGCATCCTCTACATTAATGGCGCCCAAGGCATAGTTTAATATGGTTTTTAAATATAAAACACTCATCGCAAATGTTTTAGTTAGAACACCCGTATGCAAAACTGACAATTTCCCTAGGAAGCCAAGGGAAAATGTGCCTAGCAAAATTTGTGCAGCTCTTGATCGCAAACGTTTTAGTTAGAACACCTGTATGAAAAATCGACAGCTTCCCCAGGAAGCCAAGAGAAAATGTGCCAAGCAGGATTTCTGCAGCTCTTGGTCGCAAACATTTTAGATAAAACACCCATATGCAAAGGGAGAGCTATGGTCACCCCCTTAAGTCGAGGGAAAATCCATAGCGCAGGATTTGTGCATCCTTTCAATGCAAACGGTTGTTTTGGATGACCCGTGTGCAACCACGTACAAACAAAATGGTAAGATTAGCATCTGTCATATTGGGTATGTTGCCATTTCTCAAACTGGAAAGATTTAAATTCATTGATCTAGTAACGTTGCCATTTGTCAATCCTTGTAACACTGCGATTTGTCAAAATATGTAGCTAGAAATCACTAGCACTATCTAATTTTTGCAACTAAAATTCAATAATTAAGCATAGATTTCATTCATAGATTAAGCAGTCATTCTTGATTTATACAAATAGTTCAACTGGACAGCTGAACCGACCAAACTTTTCATCAATTGTTGCCAACCACGTACTGAAATAGCTAGTTAAACTATATATACTAGCTAATTTTAAGTACGTTGTATAGTTCGACCAGACATATATAGTCAGATGAACTGAACAAAATAGCCCCTAAATACTACTACCACCACGGAGGGGCTTTGTGCTACTTCCGGCAGCCTCTCCTCTGCCGAGCATGCTTAGTAAGAGGCACAGGAGGAGGAGGAGCCTACTGACAAGCTGGAGAAATGCAATACGGTGCGTGCCGCTACTGCACATTCAGCAACACTCGCCAGCTTGAATTCCCACAGCCGCTCCAGACGATCCCTCTCGAAGCGGCCGGACTGCTCATAGATCTCCTGATTCCTCGCCTCTACGTCGGCGGCGTCCCCTTTATAAAGAGGGCGAATATCAAGCGTCCTCTCCATGTCCGTTTGGACTTGCCTATAATCTAGGAGTCCTAGAAGCGGTTGGGTTACCCACGCCCATATTGATGAGAATCCAGGAATAAGGGGACACGATCTCTGCTTTAACAAGACATGCCAAGGAAACCGCCTCGCATGACGCGCTGAGGTGGGATAATGAAACAACTCGGATAAAGGCTTGGCCGTGGTGTGTCACACTACGGAATACGTCAGCAGATTAGATCTGTGTAAATATTATTCTCTCTATGGCAATGTGTGGAAACTTATTTTGCAGAGCCGGACACTATCTTTGTGTTCAAAATCTTCTATGAAGTACTTGGAGGAGGAACCCGCCTTGCAATGTCAAAGACAATCTGCGCGCCGGACTCGTCGTCATTGAAGCCTGGTTCAGGGGCTACTGAGGGAGTCCTGGATTAGGGGGTGTCCGGATGGCCGGACTATACCTTCAGCCGGATTCTTGGACTATGAAGATACAAGATTGAAGACTCCGTCCTGTGTCCGGAAGGGACTTTCCTTGGCGTGGAAGGCAAGCTTAGCGATACGGATATGCAGATCTCCTACCATTGTAACCGACTTTGTGTAACCCTAACCCTCTCTGGTGTCGATATAAACTGGAGGGTTTTAGTCCATAGGATAACATACATAACAACAATCATACCATAGGCTAGCTTCTAGGGTTTAGCCTCTCCGATCTCGTGGTAGATCTACTCTTGTACTACCCATATCATCAATATTAATCAAGCAGGACGTAGGGTTTTACCTCCATCGAGAGGGCCCGAACCTGGGTAAAACTTCGTGTCCCTTGCCTCCTGTTACCATCCGGCCTAGACGCACAGTTCGGGACCCCCTACCCGAGATCCGCCGGTTTTGACACCGACAGGCATGCTTAGAGCGTGGTTAATAGTATAGCGAACTGCTGACTATATGATGTTGGCCATATATATTATACATATATAATGTGAAGAAACGAGTGGTAGTACTACCAACTGCAAGATGAACTATAAGAAATACTAGTATGTACGCACTGAAGAGTTAAAGTAACAAGAAGGAACATAACATAGTTCTGCTGGGGGCTCAGCACAACACACCCCTCAAATAAAACTAAGCACCCTGAAATGAAACTAAGCAACTAATCCGATAGACATTGCATTAGAACCACCATGAGCAACGACATTGCCACCTTACTCGGACTCCTCGTCCACGTGCTCGACTTCGTCCTTGTCCCTCTTCCTCTTGGCTGATACTTCTTTGCTTGAACTGCACACTTGGATCTCGCTCTTCATCCAAACCTTGTAGATATTGAAACAAAGGTAGGCATCCATTGCAGTGTACTAGATGTGGTCTCTATCTAGTACATTCCACTGCCATGTAAGATGAAACTCGGGCGGAGGTTTCGTCAGTTACCGTATGAAGGATCAACCATGGCTCCTGCCAGGGTTAGCATTGAAGGCTGACGGGAGGGCACCAGCCCATTCTTCTGGAGGTCAAAGGGCTGGCCTAGAATGAGGCCTATCCGACTCAGGACTCTTATGTCGTTCATAAAGTCTACAATAACGAATTTTACTTTGCCGCCTGTGAGGAAGTTCTTAAAATCCTCGCACTCAACGTCGGCATGGCATATGTGGTAGACCAAGCACAAGTTGTGCACGCAAACCTGGATCATGACAGGCTTCTTCCTCTCTTCCTCCTTTAGATTCTTCTCTTTTCCCAGGACTGTGGTGTACTCAAAATCTAGCCTAGCGACCCACTCATCACCATTTGACTTTTCGAACACGCGTCTGAAGCGAGCAAGGCATCCTTTCATTGTTGCAGAAGAACGAGTGTAGATGACGTCGAACTCATCATCCATGATGGTTCTAACCTTGTACTCACCACTGATCATGGAGATTTGGGACGCCATGGATTTTGGAGGAGGGTTAGGATTAGTGGAACTGGAACTGCTGTTATGTTAAAGGACGAGACGACTAGGAGCGAACTGCCGTAATGTTAAAGGATGGCCGGGGACGAGTAGGAGCGAACTGCTAGCAGTTTTCCGATTGTAAAAATGCTTGAGTGGGTTGTGCGAACGACATGGTAGTGGCTTACCCGGTGGATAAATGGATTCATGCGTAGTACTATGGGGGCCCAATTAGATATCATATGTACTAGACACCCAATTAAATGGCTTCATGCATCTGCGTGTTCGCACATCAAGCGCCGTAAAAATTGCAGGTGATATGAGGCTTTCCATGCTCCCATGATACGGTCTTCCGAGAGCCCTTGGATCTGAGATCGAACGGTTGCATGGCGTGATTCTAGACCTATGGGTGAATATCCTATCCTGGAGGGTTATTCTACAAATTTTTAGCAACTTAGCATGCGACCGTTTGATCTCAGATCCAAGGGCTGTCAACAGCCCATATCATGGTTGCGCCTACCATGACCGTCGCCTCGTTCGCGTGGTCGCGCCCTTGGAGATTTCAGACGTCTACAAATGAGCATTTTTTTCCTACATCACATGCATGAAACTACTTCCTCCGTCCAGGTGCGTTAGGCTATCTGATGTTGGCATGTCATACATAGTCATCACTTAGTCACTCATACAACAAGGTATGCTATAAGGTTGGCTATAAGACTATTCTTTTACTTCTCTCTATCTCTTTCTTCATAGTATTTACTGCATTTGCTAAGGAGTAAGGAGTACATTACTTCGCACCTGTATACCATGAAGGTGGTCAGGAATCAGGAGACTTACGCCGGTCGTAGCGGTGCAGTAATAATGATAATGGCAAGTCAAACCACAGGGGCCCACCTATCCATCAGTCACGAGCCGTCAAATCACACAACCCTACATTTGCAGCAGCCTACTCCCTCATCTTCTCACCTCTTTGTCGAACCAACTAGACAGAACCGCCCCTCCTACTGTGCAGGAAAAGCCCCGCCCTCGACTTTTAAATATAATTTTGTATTCATGGATTGTGCCATGGAGCAAAACCTCAAGAAAATGGCAGTACACATGTATACAACACGCCCGTCGTGTTCGCTTCGCACCCTAGACGGTCGGTTGGTCTGGCACGCTGCTCTCCAAATGGAACGCGCGTCATATTGCATTTGCACACACATGTGGGACCACAATTGAGAACCAACCATAGGCACACTCCCCCATCCCGACAAGTCAGCTGAGTTAATAGCAGAGATAGACGAGTGATAGTACTGGAGCAGTGCTGTAAACACGTTGGTGCCTGGACGATCCCTGCACAACACAGGAGATCAGTTCGTCCATGCATGTGACCAGACTCCAGCTGACGGCTGAATTGGCTATCATCTACATATCATGCAAGTTGTGTTGTACAGGGCTGTAGTTCTGATGAGAAATCTAAAAAAAGGTTTCTTATCATCTCCCAATATTAGGTGTCATGTGCTCCGGATCACTGCGAGGGTTAAACAGCGACAACTGCATTACTCCAAGGCACTAGTCATTGGGGGCACATGCACGAAGACTACTCGGCTGCCATCTAGGTCAAGCCAGCTATGTTAATTAGGACATCTATCGATTGATCCCTTTTCTACGAGTTTGTCTTTAATATGAGCTTTGATCCTCATCTAGTTTATCCGCCGAGATTCATGTTGTCTCCTTGCAGTAGTGAGGTTATGGTTTCTTGTCATGTGGAATTTTTTCGTGTTATGTATATGTTAATCCGGTGCTTCAGATCAAAATGACGATAACTGTGCCTCCGTGGCTTGTGCATGAAGACTTCTCTACAGTCATTGACGAGGTCAAGCCGGCTCCAGTAGATAAAATAAAACTATTCCACTATATAGGCAGGAGCCTCCATGCTTGCTTGCTAGTGTTGCTCTCTTCACACTCTCTTGTCCTCTCTAGATCTAAACACGATAGCGGTGGCCACACTCTATCTCTCTGCTCACCACTGGTCACTGATCCGATCGGATCACCTTTGCCGGTGAAGGTGAGAAGATGCAATGTTCATGCAATCGTCCTCGATGACGACTCTTACCCACTGTCGGCGTGTCCCGATCAGCGTGCCTTGCCAATCTCTCCCACGTAGTGCCGGCTAGGGAGGGCCTCCGACCCCTTCTTCATCGCTGTCATAGTCTGGGCAGATCTGGCCTCCCGCCGCCCACCTAACGACATCTCAGCGACCCTTAGGTATAACTTCCTTCGAAACCGGCCTTGCTCTACTGCCCCAGCCCCTGATGTTGCTGCATTTGTATCTTTTACTATTTCTCAGGCCCCCTCGTAGATAGGATCGATCGGCTGTTCGAAAGCCACATATATTTTTACTATTAAGAGTTAAAACTACTTCATGGAGTCGAATCTAGTACTACTTGGTTCAAACATGGAAGAAAGGGGGTGGGGTGGGGGAAGATTTGTTACCTGAATCTAGGACTTGGTCGAAAGAGGAAATAATGGGGGAAAAAGTAGCAGAGACTGGCTATCCAACTGGTCTCTTGGTCTAATAGGGAAATAAAGGGAAACGCAGTACAAACTCAATATAAAACGATCTATTGCTGAAAAAGGAAAGAATGTGGGGACTGGGGGACAAGTCAACCGAGTATGTCCAGCACTAGATTGGCTAGCCTCACACAATAGAAGGTGGCTACATCGAACAAAAATGGGACCAACCCAGATATCCTATTCTGATTCTTTTGCCCCAAGCCCCTCTTATGTAATGCCACTCGTAAAATGTAGCAGTCCCACTATTAAAAGTAAGGTCACGTTAAACCAACGTTTTTTTCAATGTAATGCCTCCAGTAATATGAATCAATAGCACTGTTTTTCATGTCATGCTAAATTTCCCATTAAGATAAGTTGCTTATTTTCGTTAGAAATGCAACTGTCCTGGTCCGCCTACTCTCCCATTCCCAAATACCAACTCTTTAGCAACTGTTAATGTAATGTTGCTGGTAAAATGAAGCTATGGCACCATTAAAGTAATGTCGTATTTAACGGTTGTCATAGTTAATCCTAATGCCCACACTAATATATAGCAATGCCACTGCTTTAGAAATTGCTACTGTCCTTGTAGGATCGCCATTCAGATAAGGAACATGCTTCTTTTCATTTGATGTATGTTTCATCACTTGTTAGTCACCCTTCTTTCCACCTTTTTGTGCAAACAGAGATATACATTTCATGCTTGATCTTAGTTGAACTGCACAAATGATATCCAAATTATAGTTGAACATTCCACGAGCTTCATGACCAACCTTGATGTTGCTCAGTTTTCTTGCAACTAATGAAGAAGAAGCTGCAAGCTCATGGGACATTGCTTCATTTTAGGTGAACTGCACAAAAAGGTCCCATGAATTGAATCATCCATGCTGGTGACTGGTGTCAACCTTCCTACGATGGCGTTGATTGTAGATATAGTTCCCATCGCGAGGTATGTTCCTTTTTGGTTCGACCGTTTGCCAAAGATCATGCATGTTGACTCTGCTCTTGTGCTACTGTTTTGGCACTGCCATGATAAAGCAATAATGTTATTATTTTGCACCTTAATCTAGTGGCACTATTAATTTGAGGCAATGTTTTGGCACCGCTAGTGCCACTGATTTTTTCATATATATTGAAAGAGGGGCTTTCCTCCGATTTCATTAAAGAAACCCAACCATAGAGAACCATTATCCGACAACATCTCAGTGTCAAAACCGGCGGATCTCGGGTAGGGGGTCTCGAACTGTGCGTCTAAGGCAGATGGTAACAGGAGGCGGGGGACACAATGTTTACCCAGGTTCGGGCCCTCTCGATTGTCACACCCTAGCTAGTTCATGCATTAGAGTGTTGCATCATGTCTACTTTTCCAGAAAACTGAAATGGGGATGGCAGAACCCCCAGCACCCCCTGGAAACAACTAGGGTTTACTAAAATTATTTTCAATGAACCCAAAATGCCCTTCATAAATGTTCACCATCTTTGGTCCTCGCTAAACCCTCTGCCAAAAATGGTTTCATATTTTTGGAGGCCATTCTGGATTTTTGCACCAATCCATAAGTATTTGCATTTGGGAAATTTAAATCCTATAAATATTTTAAAATGCCCAAATAATCTTGAAGGTATTTTTAGGCTGTTGAGAATATTTTCAAATGTGCCTCTGAATATTTTCAGGTTTTTCCTAAATGGAATAGTATTTTTACTATTTCAAAACACATAACAAGAACAAATAAAAAAAGAGAAACAGAAAGCAGAGAGCAGAGGACTTACCTGGCGCTCACCTGGAAGGCCCACGTAGCCGGCCCAGCCCAGCAACCGCTCCAGCGAGCTGCTTGACTCGCCCAGGCAGGCAGGCAGGTGCTCGACGCCGGCACCAGCGCGCGCCACGCAGCTGGCCGCCGCCCTACTTCCTCCCCTCACCGTTCTGCTGGCTTGGGTCGATCGCCCAGTCCTCCCCCGAGCTCATAGACACACCCCTTCCTCCCAGCTCCTCTCCCTCGCTCTCCCGCACCATGGCCGACGCTGCCGCGCCCGCACCACCGTGAAACATGCGTCCGCCATCGTCCTCGTGTCGTGCTGCCAAGTCCAACAGCTCCGCTGTCATCGTCCACATCGAGCAGGCCGAGCCCCGAGCGCTCGCCCGCTCTGGAGTTGCCACTGACTCCGTCTTGCCCAACTCCGGCCGCCGAGATCGCCATCGCCTCCCCCCTCAGCACCGACCTTCCCCGAGCCCGCTTCGACGACTACTGCGATCGCCATGAGCCATGCTCCGTCCTTCCCCTCTCCGTTACCTCTTTCATGCACCGTATGCACCATACCAAGCTCACCCGCACCAGCCGCCGCATGTGCTCGTCGCCGACGTGACTCCGGCCACCCACCGGCCACTCCACCGTGACTAACACACTCACCGCACTCGCAGAAACCTGTAGCACCACTCCACGCGCCTCGCTGTGCCCCGTAACCTCGGGTTGGACCTCACCCGAGCTCCGGCAGCCGCACAGCTCGTCGCCAGCGATGTTTCCGGCCACCCCGAGCTCCACCACTGCCACCAAACGATGCGGTTCGTTCCCAGCTACGCGTAGATGATCTCCGCCATCCATTTGGTCATCGAAGCACAAAACCCGCACTGCCCCGCCGCGTCTAGCCTTGCCGGTGGCTAAACACCGGCGAGTTTGACCCTGGTTGACCCCGTGTGGGCCCAGGTTGACTCCCTCCTGAGCCTATGACAAGTGGGGCCGCTCTGCTAATTAACTCAGATTAGCACTAACTAAATTTAGTTAGTTTAAATAAGTACTGACACGCGGGTCCACTGGTCAGGTTTGACCTGGACCGGCTCCGTTGACCGCTGACGTCACCCTGACACAATGCTGACGCATTAATTCAATTACTGGAATTATTCTTATACATGAAATTCCAGAAAATACTACAAACTTCAAAAATTTATAACTTTTAATCTGTAACTCCAAATGCAAAGATTTATATATGAAATTTGATTAGAAAAATTCAATCTTTCCATATGTAATGGTTTCATGCATGACAGAACACTTTAACCCAGCTGTTTAGGTGAAACAAGCTAATGCACTTATATGACTTAATAACATAAGCTTTCATTTGAACCTTTGATTCAAATGGACTCAAACCAACTTGTTTCACAATGCAATAGCCAGGACACCTCATATTGCCATGTCATAGCATGCATCATATTGTTGCATATTGCCATGTGAAGATTGTGTTATGTGGTGTCTTTCGTGGTAGGTTCTGCCTCCGAGGATATTCTCGAGTATCCAACTGAAGGGCAGTACCCTACTACTACTCCATCAGGCAAGCAGCCCCATTGATCACATCGATACAATCCCATGTTCTCACTCCTGCTCTCATTTACTGCATTTTAGACAACAACATTTCAAACTGCTGTGTGCTGCGGTAGTTGAACCCTTATCCTCTACATGACCTGTCATTGCCACAGTAACTAGATGAAACCCACTAGCATGTGTAGGAGTTGATTGAGCCATGCATGTGTCCCTACCTTGCTATGCCTACTATGCTTAGAGTTGAGTCAGGTCTGGTTCATCTTGGTGATGGGCTAGAGTGAAATGATTACGTCAGTAATGTGAGGGATGTGTTGAACATGTTTTGGTAAAGGTATCGATGAGAGGCCATGTAGGAGTACATGGTGGGTTATTTCATTGAGGTCGTCCCTAAGAACTGAGATCTGTATGCGTGATTTAAGATTCAGCTACTACCACACATTGGGCCCTGAAATATGACCCCGCTCGACTTACTGATCCCTCTCGTTCTCTGTCCAGGAGTTGCAACTAGTTTCTGGTGTTTATAGGTTATGTGTAGGTGGCGGTGCGTAGCGCTGACCCCAGGGGTGGGCTATGATGCGGTAGATACACCATGGTACTGTGTACCGAGTCGCCATTTTGGTGTCTCGGGAACCCTGCACACATCGTTTGGGGCCTTTGAGGACACCCTGGCCAGATTTCCTTGCGGATGGAACCAGAATAGGCGATAAACCTGGACTAGGGACTTGTGCGGTTAGTGAGGTCGTGGTCTACACCCACGTCGGCTTTCGCTTGAAGTCCGCCGAGCACATGTCGTGTGCAGACGCTAAGTGGTGGAAACATGTGTGACGAAGTACACCCCTGCAGGGTATAAAACTATTCGAATAGCCGCATCCGCGGTAAAGGACTACTTGGTTGCCTATACAGTTCATAGACAAGTTAATGGTTACTACTAAAAGACTCAAGATAAGTGTGAGTACCGCGGATGGCCCTCTCGTAGGATGATGAGGGAGGATCCATGGTGGAGTATTGTGTTGGTGGTTAGTGGACTCGTGTGCGAAAACTATTATACAAGTGGTGTCTCGTAGGATAGCTTAGCCAAGAGTCAAAGCTGGCTTGCTGCAATAACTCCACCACCTTCTTGAGAATGAGCATGTATAGTAGGATCTGTTGTAAGACTTGTTGAGTACCTTTGTACTCATGTTGCTTTAATTACTGTTTTCAGACGGCAACACCACCCCCTCCGACGGGTTTTACGTAGACCTCGACGTCGATGAGTGACTTGCCACCCAGGTGGTGATTCTGGCCATGGAGGGCCCTATGTAGATAGAAAGGCTTCGTCGAGCCCTCTTTCTTTCTAGTGTCTGTACTCAGACTAGTTTGCTTCCGCATGTGCTTGAATGCTTGTATGACTTGAGTGTTAGGTCATGTGACCCCTACCTGTATGAACATGTTATGTATGGCTCTCCGGAGCCTTTAAATAAAGTACTTTGAGTTGTAGAGTTTTGTTGTGATGCCATGTTGTATCTACACATATCGAGCATATTGTGTGTATGATTGAAATGCTTGGTATGTGTGGGATCCGACAATCTAGTTGTTTATCCTTGGCAACCTCTCTTATGGGGAAATGTAGTCTAGTGCTTCCATGAGCCATAGTAGTCCGCTACAGCCCGGTTCACCGGAGTCCTGCTAGCCCAGCACTACTGCTCAGGACACTTGACTGGCCGGCATGTGTTTCACTTCGTTCCTTTGTCTGTCCCTTCACGGAAATGTCACGCGGTGACATCCGGAGTCCTTCCTAGCCTGCTACATCCCGGGTTCCCGGAGTCCTGTTAGCCCAGTGCTACAGCCCGGATTCACACGCTACTGACCGACATGCTCGATGTGATTCATGTATGCCTGTCCCCATAGGTTTCTGCCGCTTTGGATTCAAAACTAGCCATGTCGGCCCGGGTTCTCTGTCATATGGATGCTAGCGACACTATCATATACGTGAGCCAAAAGGCGCAAACGGTCCCGGGCCATGGTAAGGCAACACCCGTGGGGATACCGTGCGTGAGGCCGCAAAGTGATATGAGGTGTTACCGGCTAGATTGATGTGATTTGGAATCGGGGTCCTGACAGCGTTGGCATCAGAGTCGGACTGCTTGTAGGTTCGTTGAGCCAAACTTGTCGATGTCGAGTCTAGAAATGCTTTAGTTATATGTAGGGGAATTGATTGTGGGAGGGAACATAAGGCTCTTTTACTCCTTTACCTTATGCCCTCTGATCTGAGTCATTCTCTTCTCATTCTACGTGGGTTAAGGACTAGGCTCTCTTCTCTCTATCAGGTTCACGTGTTACTAATCCGTAGCAACTTGTAGGATTGTGGGTTCAAGCCCCAGTTCAGTTTCTACTACTTTTAGTATGTTGTCAGTTAAACCAGAACCTTGATATGATGTTGTTGAGTGGTTTTGCAAACTGTTGTGAATGTCTCAAATCTTTTTCTGAGCATTTACAGCCGTTATGCTGTCTGATTTCTCCTAGAAAATTCTATTGCCTTTGCATTATTCTGTGCTTTCAGATGGCCACCTGTTCCCAAAACCAAGTGGTTCGTCTGACAAGGTGCCTCGATGTACCTGGTCACACGGCCATGTTGGTCCGAGTGATGGTCGAGACAGGCTATCGATGGTATCCTGAGTATACCGTCGAGGAGCAGTTCCGAGACTCCAATCAGAGCCAATACCTTTGTACTATCAGGATATACCCCTCTTATCCTGGAGCCACTGAACCCCTCCACTGCTCTTATGGACTTGGGGTTACTATCGAGATGTCCGTGCAGGACACAACTTAATCAATGATGACTATCATTCCAGCCAGAACTGCCTTGCTTCAGAACACCGATTTTCGCTATATGCTAGCCTTACTCCCTGGGGCACATGGGTATTATCAGGCTTTGTACTATGACTCTACACATGAGGATTCACTACTCCGCACCACTGCCGAGATGCTCGAGGACAAGGACCATGAAAATCGTGCCTTGCAAATGGATCTCTTCAACTCTCGCTCTGACCACTGGGCCACTTTGACACGGTTTGCACCTGCCGTGCAGGCGGGATACATGGACATGAGGGACCTGTACCCCGTGCGGTCTGGGTTGCCAGATTGTATGAACTGGCGTGATGTAGGGGGCATCACCCCTCTTCATGGTCCCCGAATGCCACCGTTTGTTGGACCAAGGCCACATCCGAGTCCCTATGGCCCGCAAGCTCCATAGGACCGTCTGTTCCCAGATGTTCATGTTCAGCTTCCAGGTTTTGGTGGTGACTTTTATGAGGATTACTACAGAGCTGTCTAAGCTATTAGTAGTTTCACTAGTACTATAATAGTTGTATTCTCCACAGTCCTGTGTGACCCATGGGATACGACTTGGTGTGTATCACGCTCCAGAGGTGTAGAAAATAATGTATAGGAGCTTGGAATGCCTCCGATGAGATGTAACGTCTTTCACCGTAGTTGTACTCTATCCTGGGCTTGTACTAAACTATGTACGGTGTATATGACCGATGGTATATATATGGCAGTTTCTATATTACCATGTCGTGCAATGAACATCTCAGCATTCCATGTTATCCATTACATTCCGCACTTCCTTGCCAAGATTGTGCCATCCTTGTCTAAACCATTGTCTTGTTTTTCCTAGGATGGTCAACACCCGCAGGAACCCTGCTGCCCCGGAGCAGGGGGAAGCTAGTGCAGCTAGGGATGAGAATCTGCCGCACCCGCCTTCTCTGGCCGAAGTTATGCTGGAGGCAGAAAGAAACAAGCAAGAGACTAACCGCTTGCTGGAGTGGATTGAGCAGAACATTGCACGTCATCAGAGGAACGACTTGGTGTCAATCAATGACTTTATCGAGTTGTACCCACCAAAGTTTAATCATTCCGTCGAGCCCCTCGATGCGGATGATTGGCTTCGCAATATCACCCATAAGCTACATTCTGCCAACGTAGCCGAAGCTGATAACGTTACCTACGTTGCCTATCACCTCGAAGGCCCTGCTAGCCTTTGGTGGGAAAACTTTGAGGCTATGCGCCTGGTCGGCCAAATCACTACTTGGGCTGAATTCAGTGAGGCTTTCCGTGAGCATCACATCCCGGAAGGTCTCATGGATCGTAAGAGGGAAGAGTTCTGCAATTTCACCCCAGGTAGACTGACTGTGGATGCATACAGCCGTGAGTTTGGAAATTTAGCACATTATGCTCTTGAAGAGGTATCCACCGACGCTAAGAAGCAGGCAAGGTTCCGCAAGGGACTTAGCCCCGAGCTTCGCCGTGATCTTCGTCTGCACGAGTGCACCTCCTTCCAGAAGCTTGTCAATAAGGCCATCAGTGCTGAGATAGGTCAGACTGACTATGACGCTTCCCGCAAGCACTCCCATGATTTTGGTTCTTCATCCGGCTCTGGATCTCAGAAGCGCCGGGTGCGGATTCCAAACACAGCGCTGCCACCCAGGTTCACCCCGAGGCCATCCTTTGAGGCACCTCGCCCCAACCAGCAGTTTGCACCGCCTAAGACCTATGGTGGTCCCGCTGCTAATGTTGCTCCACGCCCCAATGTTGTGACATGTTTCAAGTGTGGAGAGCCGGGTCACTACAGTCGAGAGTGCCCCCATAACAACAACCCCAACCAGTCTGGAAAGTCCGTTGGCCGTGGTAAGCCAGTGGGAAAGACATTCTACGCCAAGCCAGCCACCACTACATGTGGCCATGTCAACTATGTCTCAGCAGAGGAGACTCGTGATGATCCTAACGTCGTCCTTGGTACACTCCTTGTTAATTGCCATCCGTCATCTGTTCTTTTTGATACTGGAGCATCTCATTCATTCATATCTGAGAGCTATGCTCGATTGCATAACACGACATTCTATGACATGCCCACTTCCATGGTAATTCAAACTCCGGGTTCCAAATGGCAAACTTCTAGAGTAAGCCATGGGAATGAAATTCTTGTCGATAGACTTGTCTTCCTTGCATCTTTAATAGCTCTCAAGTCCTCAGCCATAAACATCATCTTGGGTATGGACTGGATGTCAGTCCATTATGCTAAGATTGATTGCTCTACTAGAACTGTTCAACTTACTCACCCATCGGGCAAGACAGTCAATGCCTTAACTCGAGTGGCCAAGCGCCAGCTTTACTCCCTAAATGCCAACCCCCTTCCAGACCTTGAAGATATTCCGGTAGTCCAAGACTTCCCGGATGTCTTTCCAGAAGAACTTCCAGGTGTTCCACCTGACAGGGATGTCGAGTTCATGATAGACCTTGTTCCAGGAACCGTCCAAATTTCTAGGAGACCCTATAAGATGGCACCCTTAGAACTAGCCAAGCTTAAGATTCAACTCGATGAGTCCTTGAAAAAGGGTTTCATCCATCCTAGTTCTTCTCCTTGGGTTTGCCCCCTCCTCTTCGTCAAGAAGAAGGATGGAACGGATCGGATGGTTGTAGATTACCGACCCGTCAACTTGGTCACTATCAAGAACAAGTATCCGCTCCCCAGGATCAGCGATCTGTATGATTAGCTCGCTGGATCCTTAGTCTTTTCCAAAATGAATTTGAGGTTGGGCTACTATCAAATCAAAATCAAGAACGGGGACATTCCTAAAATGGCCTTTGTTACTCGTTATGGCCAATATGAGTACACCGTTATGTCCTTCGGTTTAACCAATGCCCCAGCCACCTTCTCTCGGTTAATGAACTCGATCTTCATGGAGTATTTGGATAAATTCGCCGTGGTATACCTTGACGACATACTCATCTACTCCAAGAATGAGGAAGAACATGCCGAACATCTAAGGCTGGTATTGACGAAACTTCGAGAGCATCGCCTTTATGCCAAATTCTCCAAATGTGAATTTTGGTTGCGAGAAGTGACCTACCTAGGCCATGTAATCTCTGGTAAGGGTATTGACGTCAATCCCAAGCGAGTTCAAGCCGTCCTTGATTGGAATCCACCTGAAACGGTCAAGCAAGTTCGGAGCTTCCTTGGCTTAGCGAGCTATTGTCGCCGCTTCATCGAGAATTTCTCCAAGGTTTCTAAACCTCTAACTGAACTCCTCAGGAAAGATAAAAAGTTCGAGTGGACCCCACAGTGCGAGTTCAGCTTTCAGGAACTGAAAGACGCCTGACATCTCCTCTCGTACTGGTACCACCAGATTTCTCCAAGGACTTTATTATCTATTGTGACGCCTCGTGACAAGGACTAGGTTGCATACTCATGCAAGATCGTCAGGTAATTGCCTATGCCTCACGGCAATTACACCCACATGAGGAAAACTATCCCACACATGATCTAGAGCTTGCAGCTGTAGTGCATGCACTTAAAACTTGGCGACATTACCTTCTCGGTAATCGTTGCGAGATCTTCACTGATCACCAAAGTCTGAAATATACCTTCACTCAACCGGATTTGAATCTCAGGCAAAGACGTTGGGTCGAGTTGATCTCTGATTATGACTTAGGGATAACTTACACCCCGGGAAAAGCCAATGTCATGGCTGATGCACTAAGTCGTAAATCCTATTGTAACAATCTGATGTTACAACAAAGTCAACCACTTCTCCACGAGGAATTTTATAAGCTTAACCTTCACATAGTTCCTCGAGGATTCCTATCCACCCTGGTGGCAAAGCCTAACCTTATAGATCAAATCATAGCTACCCAGAGGCGTGATAAGGGCATATCCCGGATTAAGGAAAACATCGCTAGAGGAGTTGCTAAATGTTTTTCCATGGACAAGCGAGGTGTTGTCTTCTCAGAGAACCGCTTGGTGGTTCCCAAGAAACAACATCTACGTTAGTTGATTCTTAAGGAAGCTCGCGAATCCCCTCTCACCATTCATCCCGGTAGTACTAAAATGTATCAAGACCTACGCCAGGGGTTTTGGTGGACTAGGATGAAGAGAGTGTAGGAACACGCGGTACGCTACGCTAGCGCCAAATAAAATTTTCTACCGCACACCCAAGATCATGCTGCTGGAAATAGATCACGAGATCGAGTTTACCACTAGACGCGCAGTCACCACAGCAGAAGTAGAGTTGGTGATGCGTGTAGCCGATCTCCCGGGACGTCTCCTCCTCGTGTTGCCGATCTCCCACGAACAGCGAAGACCCGTGAACGGTGATCTCCCACGAACGGCACCTCGCGGTTCCCTCGAACGGTTCGTCCAAGCACCACAGATGTGATGCCTCCAAGGTATCCACACGTACGGGGAGCAGCGTTGAGCGGCGGACTGCTAGATCCGGTCGCGCGGCATGGGCGTGGAGAGTGGAGGTGGCTAACCTGGGTTCAATTCGATCAACCCTAAGTGGTGTGCCCACTCCCCTTTATATAGACCTCCGAGGTGGGCTCAACACTTGAGCCCACTAGGAGTCCACATCAATTTTCCACTCAGATCCAATCCGAATGGGCTGCAGCTCCTTAAGTGTGCGACCCTATAGGTTCACGTACACATGGACACGACCAGAGTCAATAGTTGGTAGCGGCTCCTAGCAGAACGTGCCAACTCCCATGTGGGCGTAAAGTCATTTGACGAACCTCAACAATGTGGCATATGCAACATTCCTTTTGCCTCACGATATTTGTTGTCGAGCTCAAGGCGAGTACTTGTCACCCTTGTGTTAGCTCGACCTCTCTTCTCGAAACCATGATACAGATTCCCGAACTGGGTTAACACTTAACCCAAGTCGCATGGCCATGCTTTCCGAATCTGATCACCCGAGAGGGCCCAGAGAATATCTCTCCAAATAGGAGGGGCAAATTCCATCTTGGTCAACCATGTCTCGCGGCATGTCTCACGACTCACCCGAAAGCTACCTTTATAACTACCCATTTACGGAGTAGCGTTTGGTAGACCCTAAGTGAGTCGATCCTCATCCCGAGAACATGCAAGGACCTCAGGTCTAGGACATGGCATAGACAGTGCACTTGAGACTAACAGATGACTATATCTCGCTGTGTCTCAAAGTGGGTATGTCCAGCTCGGTGATCTCCATCCCCGAGCCCACACTATCGGTTTAGCATCTCCATGCACATGACTTGTGAAACATAGTCATCAACCGAGTCGTATACTAGTCAAGGATATGTGTCCGCATAACCTTATCAACTAGGGACCATTAAAATAATCATCATACAATACATAGTTCCACAAACAAGTCACATACTTATTGATACATATCATTGATGATGTTCAAGGACAATACAAAGGACTCATGAATACATATGGAAATATCATCATCACATGATTGCCTCTAGGGCATATCTCCAACGGTCTCCCACTTGCAATAGAGTCAATAATTTAGGCATCGTATGCCCATGGAGCTCATGTGCGCCTCATGCTTCGGACGTGGGAGAGGCTTCGTTAATGGATCAGCAACATTTGCATCCGTGTGTACCTTGCATATGTTTACATCACCTCTTTCGACAATGTCGCGAATAAGGTTAAAACGCCTGAGTATGTGTTGGGTTTTATGATGGTTCCGTGGTTCCTTGACTTGCGCAATGGCACCACTATTATCACAATAGAGATCCAATGGGTTAGACGCGCCCTCAACCACACCAAGATCAGAAATAAAATTCTTCACCCAAACACCTTCTTTTGCAGCTTCAGAAGCCGCAATGTACTCGGCCTCTGTTGTAGAATCAGCTACCGTATCTTGCTTGGAGCTCCTCTAGCTCACTGCTCCTCCGTTCAGAATGAACACAAACCCTGATTGCGATCGACTATCATCCCTATCTGTTTGGAAACTAGCATCGGTGTAATTCTTTACAACGAGCTCATCCTCACCTCCATAAACCGGGAACATATCCTTAGTCCTTCTCAAGTACTTAAGGATATTCTTAACCGCTGTCCAGTGACTCTCCCCTGGATCAGCCTGGTATCTGCCCACCACGCTAAGAGCAAAACTAACATCGGGACGAGTACATACCATAGCATACATGATGGACCCAACAGCCGAAGCATATGGAATACCATCCATGTGTCTTTGCTCATCAGGGGTCGTAGGACTCTGAGTCTTGCTAAGACTAATGCCATGTGACATGGGCAAGAAACCTTTCTTGGCATCTTGCATGTTGAACCGCTTCAACACCTTGTCAATATACACACTCTGGCTTAATCCAATAAGCCTTCTCGATCTATCTCTATAGATCTTGATTCCTAAAATGTAAGCTGCTTCTCCCAAGTCCTTCATAGAAAAACTATTTTTCAATGAGTCCTTGACAGATTCAAGCATTTGAACACCATTTCCAATCAATAATATGTCATCCACATATAAGATCAGAAATGCAACTGAGCTCCCACTGACCTTTTGAATACACAATGATCACACTCATTCTTGATTAAGCCAAACTCTTTGACAGCTTCATTAAAACGAATGTTCCAATTCCGAGATGCTTGCCTTAATCCATAAATGGATCTCTGAAGCTTGCATACCATGCTAGACTTCTTTGGATCGACAAAACCCTCGGGTTGTGTCATATACACATCCTCGGTTAAATTTCCATTAAGGAAAGCCGTTTTGACATCCATCTGCCATATTTCATAGTCAAAATATGCCGCTATAGCAAGAATGATCCGAATTGATTTAGGCATCGCTACCGGTGAGTAAGTCTCATCGTAGTCAACTCCTTGAACTTGTCGATAACCTTTAACAACAAGTCGAGCCTTACGGATTGTGACATTTCCGTCCGTATCAGTTTTCTTCTTAAAGATCCACTTGCACTCAATGGCTCGAACACCATCTGGCAGATCAACCAAGTTCCAAACTTGATTGTCATCCATGGACTTTAATTCGGATCTCATGGCCTCAAGCCATAACTCAGAATCAGGGCTCTCCATCGCTTTCGCATACGTAGTCGGCTCGTTGTTCTCCAAGAACAACACATTGCAGTCATGCAAATTGCGTAACCTTTCTGACCTCTGTGGAACCAGTGTCGACTCCACTACGGGTTCCTTGACTAACTCCGGTGTGACAGTATCACCTACCGAAATGTCCCCGTGTGGTTCTCGAATTTCTTCTAGTCGGACCGTCCTCCCACTAGCCTTCCGATTGAGAAACTCTTTCTCAAGGAAAACTACATGTCGAGCGACAAACACTTTGCCCTCTTCACGGTTGTAGAAGTAATATCCCAAGGTTTCCCTTGGATATCCCACAAATATGCACTTGTCCGATTTGGGTGTGAGCTTATCCGACTGGAGTCGCTTGACATATGCTTCACATCCCCAAATTTTCAGAAAAGACAAACTTTGACTCTTCGCAGTCCATATCTACGGACTTCCCTGTTAAGTGTGAAAGCTGCAGTTTCTAGAGCGTATCCCCAAAATGACAAGGGTAAATCCGACTAACTCTTCATCGATTGGACCATGTCCAACAGGGTCCGATTCCTCCGTTCCGACACACCATTTCTCTGTGGCGTACCCGGAGGAGTCAGTTGTGGAACTATTCCACGATTCTTCAGATGATCATCAAACTCCTGGCTCATATACTCACCGCCACGATCAGATCGTAGAAGTTTGATTTTCTTGCCGAGTTGATTTTCCACTTCATTCTGAAACTCCTTGAACTTTTCAAAAGTTTCTGACTTGTGCCTCATCAAGTAGACATATCCATATCTACTCAAGTCATCGGTGAAAGTCATGAAGTATTGGAAACCACCTCTAGCTGTCGTGCTCATTGGTCCACATACATCACTATGTATAAGTTCCAACAACTCGGACGCCCTCTCGCAACTCTTTGCAAAAGGAGTCTTAGTCATCTTACCGAGTAGGCAAGACTCGCATGTCTCGAATGATTCAAACTCAAACGAAGTTAGAATGCCATCATCATGGAGCTTCTTCATGCGCTTTTGACTAATGTGTCCTAGTCGACAATGCCAGATGTAAGTCGGATTTGTCTCATTAGGCTTATGCCTCTTGACATTTATGTTATAGACTGATTCACCTTCAAGATCTAGGATAAATAACCCATTTACAACGGGTGCAAAGCCATGAAACATATTATTCAAGTAAATAGAACAACCATTGTCCTTAATACCGAATTCATAACCTTGTCTCATCAAACATGAGGCAGAAATAATGTTTCGACTCAAAGAAGGAACATAATAACAATTATCAAGTTCCATTACATATCCTGAAGGTAAATTAAGTTGCATAGTGCCGACGGCCAATGCAGCAACTCTTGCTTTATTCCCGATGCGAATGTCAACTTCTCCTCTTGCGACATTCCTAGTTATGCTTAGCCCCTGCATCGAGTTGCATATGTGAACAAACGATCTGGTATCATATACCCAAGAGCTACTAGAAACATCAGCAAGATAAATGTCTATAATATATACAAGTGTACCTGAAGAAGAAGTCATACTTCCAGTCTTCTTGCCCTTCTCGGCAAGCCACTTGCTACAGTTCCTTTTCCAGTGTCCGGGTTCCTTGCAATGAAAGCAAATACTGCCCGAAGCCGTCCCTGACTTAGGCGCAGCGGCTGCAGTTGGAGTTGCCTCCTTCTCTTTTCCCTTTGCCTTAGCCTTTTTCTTGGACCAGCTCTTCTTGAACTTAGCTGAGTTATGCACCATCAACACTTGATGATGTGTACCTTTCTTGATATACTGCTCTGCCACTTTGAGCATCCCATGCAATTCTGTGAGCTTCTTTTCCATCCCATGCATAAGGTAGTTCGAGATGAACGGCCCATAGCTGTCCGGAAGAGAACCCAGAATTGTATCTGTGGACAACTCGTCCCCAAGTGGGAAGCCCAGCCTATCCAGAGCTTGCATGTACCCGATCATCTTGATCACATGCGGGCTCAGTGGATCACCCTCTTTCAGATTACAATCCATCAAGGATCGCCAGACGTTGAACCTTTCGGTCCTAGCCTTCATTTGAAACATGCTCTTAAGGTTCTCGATCATATCGAAAGCCTCAATATTTTTAAACTGCTGCTGCAGATCGGGCTCCATAGAAGCCAGCATGAGACAACTGATCTCGTTTGATTCATCAACGTGTTTCTGGTAGGCATTTCTGGCTGTGGCATTAGCATTATCGGCAGGTTCCTCTGGAAGCGGATTCTCTAGAACTTGTTCCTTTTTCTCATGCCTAAGAACAATTCTCAGGTTTCTATACCAGGTGGTAAAGTTTGTTCCGTTCAATTTATCTTTTTCCAGGATTGATTTCAACGCAAAAGGGGTAACTTGAGCAGGTGGTGCCATTGATCTACAAGAGAAGTATGCAAAACACTAAGACATGTATTCATGAAGAGTAATTCATATTAAACATTTTAATAAGATCATTACTCCCACTAAAATCAACATCCCTCTTTTGATACTTAGTGATTCAAGATCCAAGATCAAAATGTCAACTAGTGAGCTTTTGCATCACCGCTAGAGGACAAGATCACTCGGTAAGAAACTCTTGCTAATCGTATCTCCATACGACTCTTGTTGTTGGGGACATCTCATGCCACGCCAACTCCTATGCCTCGTAGCCCAAAACTATTTTGATAGCCACGACAAGTCAACCAATGCTCCACGTGTAAGTGTCCGACACAAACCCATCACTACAAGGAGATCTAGTGGCACCCTAATTTCATAGGCCCGCCACTAAATATACTTGACATGTGAAGGTGCAGCAATTGGGGAGGCATTTGTACTTGACATTCTTTGAGGGATCACCCTACTTAAAACATCTACCATGCAAAAGGAAGGGTGCATAAAAGGGATAAACTTTCATAGGCAGTTTATGTATGTGTGATATGGTATAGCCCCTTTTCACAGCGCGTGGTGATCTCCATCTCCACGTGTGCGGTCTGCCCATGCATGATTGTCCTCGTGGTGATCTCCATCTCCACGCCATGGTGTCAACCGCCAAGTGTTACATAAGATACTATGCTATTAAAAACTAATAGCTACTGAAAGTGAATTACATTACATGGCTTCTCATGTTGACACGCAGGTCATTAATACAATAATGGGACAACCATATGGCTCCTGCCGGTTGCCGCACTCATGATACGCAGGTCATGAAACAATAATATACAAGCAACATACATGGGCTATACCAAATCACAGTCATTCCCTGCAAAAATGAGTCAGATGTTCTACCGCCGAAGATAAAACCTCCTGAAACTCTATCTTCCAAGCGATTTTGGCCTAGCCAGAAGCGCTGAAATCCTGTTCCAGAATTTCACCGCTAATCCAACTTTTCGTTAGCTTCAGTTTGACAAGTCAGCGGAGCACGAAACCCGCACTGCCCCGCCGCGTCTGGCCTCGTCGGCGGCTAAACGCCAGCGAGTTTGACCCTGGTTGACCCCGTGTGGGCCCAGGTTGACTCCCTCCTGAGCCTATAACAAATGGGGCCGCTCTGCTAATTAACTTAGATTAGCACTAACTAAATTTAGTTAGTTTAAATAACTACTGACACGCGGGTCCACTGGTCAGGTTTGACCTGGACCGGCTCCGTTGACCGCTGACGTCACCCTAACGCAATGCTGACACATTAATTCAATTACTGGAATTATTCTTATACAGGAAAATCCAGAAAATACTACAAACTTCAAAAATTCATAACTTTTAATCTGTAACTCCAAATGCAAAGATTATATATGAAACTTGATCAGAAAAATTTAATCTTTCCATCTGTAATGGTTTCATGCATGACAGAACACTTTAACCATGCTGTTTAGGTGAAACAAGCTAATGCACTTATATGACTTAATAACATAAGCTTTCATTTGAACCTTTGATTCAAATGGACTCAAACCAACTTGTTTCACAATGCAATAGCCAGGACACCTCATATTGCCATGTCATAGCATGCATCATATTGTTGCATATTGCCATGTGATGATTGTGTTCTGTGGTGTCTTTTGTGGTAGGTTCTGCCTCCGAGGATATTCTCGAGTATCCAACTGAAGGGCAGTACCCTACTACTACTCCATCAGGCAAGCAGCCCCATTGATCATATCGATACAATCCCATGTTCTCGCTCCTGCTCTCATTTACTGCATTTAAGACAACAACATTTCAAACTGCTATGTGCTGCGGTAGTTGAACCCTTATCCTCTGCATGACTTGTCATTGCCATAGTAACTAGATCAAACCCACTAGCATGTGTAGGAGTTGATTGAGCCATGTATGTGTTCCTACCTTGCTATGCCTACTATGCTTAGAGTTGAGTCAGGTCTGGTTCATCTGGGTGATGGGCTAGAGTGAAATGATTACTGCGGTAATGTGTGGGAGTGTTGAACATGTTTTGGTAAAGGTATCGATGAGAGGCCATGTAGGAGTACATGGTGGGTTGTTTCATTGAGGCCGTCCCTAAGAACTGAGATCTGTATGCGTGATTCAAGATTCAGCTACTACCACACATTGGGCCCTGAAATATGACCCTGCTAGACTTACTGATCCCTCTCGTTCTCTCTCTAGGAGTTGCAACTAGTTTCTGGTGTTCATAGGTTATGTGTTGGCGGCCATGCGTAGCGCTGAGCCCAGGGGTGGGCTATGATGCGGTAGATACACCATGGTACAGTGTACCGAGTCGCCCGTTTGTTGTCTCGGGAACCCTGCACACATCGTTTGGGGCCTTTGAGGACACCCCGGCCAGATTTCCTTGCGGATGGAACCGGAATAGGCGATAAACCTGGACTAGGGACTTGTGCGGTTAGTGAGGTCGTGATCTACACCCACGTCGGCTTTCGCTTGAAGTTTGCCGAGCACATGTCGTGTGCAGACGCTAAGTGGTGGAAACATGTGTGACGAAGTACACCCCTGCAGGGTATAAAACTATTTGAATAGCCGCATCCGCGGTAAAGGACTACTTGGTTGCCTATACAGTTCATAGACAAGTTAATGGTTACTACTAAAAGACTCAAGATAAGTGTGAGTACCGCGGATGGCCCTCTCGTAGGATGACGAGGGAGGATCCACGGTGGAGTATTGTGTTGGTGGTTAGTGGACTCGTGTGCGAAAACTATTATACAAGTGGTGTCTCGTAGGATAGCTTAGCCAAGAGTCAAAGCTGGCTTGCTGCAATAACTCCACCACCTTCTTGAGAATGAGCATGTATAGTAGGATCTGTTGTAAGACTTGTTGAGTACCTTTGTACTCATGTTGCTTTAATTACTATTTTCAGACGGAAACACCACCCCCTCCGACGGGTTTTACGTAGACCTCGACGTCGATGAGTGACTTGCCACCCAGGTGGTGATTCTGGACATGGAGGGCCCTATGTAGATAGAAAGGCTTCGTCAAGCCCTCTTTCTTTCTAGTGTCTGTACTCAGAATAGTTTGCTTCCGCATGTGCTTGAATGCTTGTATGACTTGAGTGTCGGGTCATGTGACCCCTACCTGTATGAACATGTTATGTATGGCTCTCCGGAGCCTTTAAATAAAGTACTTTGAGTTGTAGAGTTTTGTTGTGATGCCATGTTGTATTTACACATATCGAGCATATTGTGTGTATGATTGAAATGCTTGGTATGTGTGGGATCCGACAATCTAGTTGTTTATCCTTGGCAACCTCTCTTATGGGGAAATGTAGTCTAGTGCTTCCATCAGCCATAGTAGTCCGCTACAGCCCGGTTCACCGGAGTCCTGCTAGCCCAGCACTACTGCTCAGGACACTTGACTGGCCGGCATGTGTTTCACTTCGTTCCTATGTCTGTCCCTTCGGGGAAATGTCATGCGGTGACATCCGGAGTCCTACCTAGCCTGCTACATCCCGGGTTCCCAGAGTCATGTTAGCCCAGTGCTACAGCCCGGATTCACACGCTACTGACCGACATGCTCGATGTGATTCATGTATGCCTGTCCCCATAGGTTTCTGCCGCTTTGGGTTCAAAACTAGTCATGTCGGCCCGGGTTCTCTGTCATATGGATGCTAGCGACACTATCATATACGTGAGCCAACAGGCGCAAACGGTCCCGGGCCATGGTAAGGCAACACCCGTGGGGATACCATGCGTGAGGCCGCAAAGTGATATGAGGTGTTACCGGCTAGATTGATGTGATTTGGAATCGGGGTCCTGACATCGATGGAGGTAATACCCTACTTCCTGCTTGATTGATCTTGCTGATATAAGTATTACAAGAGTTGATCTACCACGAGATCGGAGAGGCTAAACCCTAGAAGCTAGCCTGTGGTTTGATTGTCGTTGTCCTACTAAGTAAAACCCTCCGGTTTACATAGACACCGGAGGGGCTAGGGTTACACAGAGTCGGTTACAAGGGAGGAGATCTACGTATCTGAATTGCCAAGCTTGCCTTCCAAGCAAAGGAGAGTCCCATCCGGACATGGGACGAAGTCTTCAATCTTGTATTTTCATAGTCCAACAGTCCGGCCAAAGTATATAGTCTGGCTGTCCAAGGACCCCCTAATCCAGGACTCCCACAGTAGCTCTTGAACATGGCTTCAATGACGATGAGTCCGACGTGCAGATTGTCTTCAACATTGGAAGGCGGGTTCCTCCTCCGAATACTCAATAGAAGATTTTGAACACAGGGATAGTGTCCGGCTCTGCAAAACAAATTCCACATACCACCGTAGAGAGTATAATATTTCCACAAATCTAATCTGCTGACAACTTTTCATAACGTGGCATCATGCCATGGCCCCGGTTATTATTCAAACCATTTTTCTCAACCAGCTATTGCACATATTGCGAAGTGGTTTTCTTGGCACGTCTTGTCGAAGCAGAGATCGTGTCCCCTTATCACAGGATTCTCATGAATATGGGTGTGGGTAACCCAACCGCGCCATCAATCATGACGCTTGGGGAATAAGCGAGTTTTACCAGGCAAGCGGGGAGGCGCATAGTTTCTTCCGCCCTTATAAAGGGGTAAGGGTTCCACCTTTTTACCCACACCTTCTTCTCTCCTGCCCATCCATTCTTGCGCACTCGAGCTCTAGCGCCCAATTTCGCATCTTCTCCAAAGAACCACACCAAATATGTCCGGAGCGGGAGGCAAGTGGATGGCCTCTACAGTCCAGAAGAAGGACATCAAGAAACTTTGAGAGGACATGTATCTAGCCCAGGAAATCGGCCACCGTCTCCCGACAGAGGGACAGATCGTCCCTACCCCAGAACCCCACGAAAGGGTCGTATTCCTCCCTCATTTTATCTGCGGGCTAGGGTTTCCCCTCCACCCATTTGTTCACGGCATCATGTATTATTACGGGATCAATTTTCATGATCTATCCCCCAATTCCTTCCTCAATATCTCGACATTCATTGTCGTGTGCGAGGCTTTTCTCAACATCCCGCCACACTTCGGCTTATGGCTGAAGATCTTTAATGTGAAGCCCAAGGTAGTGGGTGGTGAGCACGCTGAGTGCGGGGGCGCTATGGTGAGCAAGATGCCCAACGTCACATGGGCAACGGGTACCTTCAATGATTCCGACAGGGAGTGGCAACAGGAGTGGTTTTACATTACTGAGTCGCGCGGTGCGAAGTGGGGCGCTGCTTCCGAGTTCTGATCCGGAGCCCCTCTGCGGCTCACGTCCTGGCTCAAGAAGGGCCTGGACTGGTCTTCATCCGACGAACTGCTGGCGCTCCAGACGCGCGTCAAGGATATGGAAGACAAGAATATCGAACTTGTCAATGTAGTCCAGGTGATGTTAGTCTATCGGATCCTACCTTGTCAACACCGGACATGCAATCTATGGGAATTCGATCCGACCAAGCACCAGACCCTGCGAGAGCTCTTTGGCTCCCTGCACAAAGACATCTGGAAGGTGCTTTTTAAGCCCGGCAAATCATGGCCGGACTCGGCCGAGGACCGCGGGTACCAACTGTCCCGCCCTGCAAGCTCGGTAAGTTACCATACGTTTTATTCGCATAACTCAAGGGAAACGCTTAATGTGTTTTACACAACTCTCCTAGGGCTGGAGGAAGAAGGCGGGGCGGATCCAATGTCCGGCCCTGCTGCCCGAAGAACCGGCCGGCCCACTTTTGACGAAAATGTTGGACCCGGTGCCTTACAAGGTGCCGGAGAAGAAGACTGAAAAGGAGGCCAAAAAGACCCGGGGTGGCCTTTGTCACCGTGCCCGAACCGCCTCCGAAGAGGACGAGGAGGAGAAAGACAAATCCCAGGAGGGGGAAGAAAGAAGAGGACGGCCTCCGTACACTTGGAGGCCGAGTCGCCTAAAAAGGGAAAAACTCTTCTTCCGGAAGAGTACACAGCCGTCGCTGATAGCAGCCCGGCGTGGGATCCTAGGGCCCAGCCCATAGTGAACTCGT
Source organism: Triticum aestivum (assembly GCF_018294505.1). NCBI lineage: Eukaryota > Viridiplantae > Streptophyta > Magnoliopsida > Poales > Poaceae > Triticum > Triticum aestivum. The sequence continues at coordinate 277,717,557 of NC_057800.1, read as the reverse complement.
AAGTATATAAAATCTGAACACGTTCATGTGTCCGGACCCATCATGGCATAGTATTTTAACCCGAGCCATATTTTTTGTAGTCCGACGGGGTCCCGTCCCGAACAATCCTCGTCCGAGGATTTCCTGAGCTCAGATGCTATGGAGAGCGGGACGCCTCCGAAGGCCCCTCCCCCCAAACATGTGATCAACACCGAGGCTTCGTCCCGGAGGGACTCCGTCCAAGGAGGGTGGAGAAAATCATGAAGGTGACGCCTGGAGGTCAAACTTCTGGGGCCGGAGACATGGGGGAGAAGATCCCCACAGGAGTCGACGGCGGGGGCCATCTTGAATTTGGCCCCCAGCCGGACACAGTTTTGGAGACCAATACGGCTCCGGAATCAAGCAGGCGGCCTTCCTCGGCTGGAGAGGGCGTCCCTGTTCCACCGGCGACCTCTGTCCATCCAGAGGCGCCAGGTGCTTTATTGGCGGCGCTAAAGAGCACCTCCATCATCGATGAACACCGTGCCCTTATGGGTGCGGTGATTGAGAAGATTCAGTCCACTGAAAATGGACTCAATGAAGCCTGTATCGACCTTATGAGAGGTTTTGAGGTATGTTTTATACGGTTTCGAAGAGTGTCATAGTATGGATAGTAGCCCCTGATACACTGTCCGGTCAAGAAAGAACCGGACAGAGGATCAAATATATTTTTCGCAGGAAGACTCATTTGATGACATCTATCTCTCTTCTTTTGTAAGCAGGCGTCTGTAGCGGCTACTACTGTACCGCGGAGGTTTCCTGACTGAATCGAAATCTGGAGCGGGCCAGAGCAAAGCTTGGCCAGTTAAAAAGGCAGTTGGAAGATCAACAAGGTATGCACAAATCTTGTTTGCGTTTAGTGCAAACGAATTTTTAGTATGATAGAGTATGTGTCATGATTTGCGCCAGGGGTGATGACCGAAGTCGAGGCTCTGAAGAAGGCTGTTGCTGAGGCCGAGGAAAAGGCAGCCGCAGAGCAGGCTCTTCGTGAGAAGCATGAGGCCAAGGTTGTGGAAGCTAGGCGAGAGCTCCAAGAGGCCATGAAAAAATGCGAGACCCTGGAGCAAAGTTTAACGGAGAAAGAATCCGAACTCACCAGGGCTCATCAGGCCGTGTGCGATGCCCATGGGAAAACCCAAGATCCCCTGCAGGAGATCCAAGAGGCGAGGGAGATCACGGCGGGTAAGGTCTTTTTCCATGTAAAGCAAGTATTTTGGGAGAAAATTATGCTTTATAATTTTAAGTTCGGATTTCTCCAGGGGTATTTGCGCAACTTCCTCGCAGCATATCGGATGCCGCCCAATTCTACTGAGCCCAAGAGGGGAATACTGTGGATAAGCTCTTCTGGTCGCAGTATCTGGCACCAAATTATCTGGTGCCTTTTACCGATCAATTGAAACAGCTGACCAAACTGCATAAGGCGGCCGAACTAGCCATGAAGGATTTGATTATCCGACTATGGCCCGCCAAGCCGATTCCAGGTAGCTACTTCAGACTCGTGAAGCGGCTTGTTAGTGCCTGCCCTCGACTTGACGTCATCAAGCGGTCGGTCTGCATACAAGGTGCACGAATGGCCTTTTCCCGCGCAAAGGTGCACTGGGGGAAGATGGATGCTGAAAAGATGATGACCAAGGGACCACCAGAGGGAAAGGAGCACCGCAAGCCCGAATTGTATTATGAAAGTGTCCTGAAAGCATCCTGCCTTGCAGCGGAGCAATGCACCAAGGACATTGTATTTCCATGAATGTAGTCATGTTGTCCTTTGTAATGTGTGAACAAGGTCATTTCTATTATTTATTGCCTGTTGTAAAAGTTTACCCTCCTGCGCGGCCGTTTTATATATTAAACCTGAGAATTGGCCAGTCGTCGGCTTCTGCCCCCTTGTAAGAAATACAGGGGTGTTCGGGAGAAACCTGATCACTCCTTACCCCAGTGTTGCGTCCTTTGAAGGAGGTGGTCAGCACAGTGAACCAGGCAATCGGACTATAGGGCTTTATCATTCTCACTTAGCCATAGGAGCATTAGGAAGGTAGGCGCATTCCCTGGTTTTCGGAAGACCGCACGAGGGGCCCTATAGGCACCTGATCGAAGAAGAATCGATCCATCGCACGCTGCATTGGTTATGGCATTATGCGAGAGAAATCCTTAAAGATTTTACAACCTCTCGAACAGCTGACCAGCTCTCGCCATATCATGACAGTCAGTTCTCTGCTTTCTCTACTAAGGTGCTCGTCTGGAAGAACCGGGACACAATCGTAGTAGTTCTCCTTGTGCCGCCTTAGCCGATATAGCAGAACGTAATGAAGCAAAACATGGGAGCTGGGCAAACACAACATTTGACCCAAGACATGATTCAGAGCTGATGCATATAATGCTATAAGTTCGGGGTGCCGAATTTCCGTGAAGGTGTTCGGACTTTATTGTCGTATTATCGGTAAAACGAAGCCCCTGGCAATGGCATATCACGGTGTACGGATGCCACTTAACAAAAGAGTTTCAATAAGAAATAACAGCAAATAAGCGTCATATAAATCCACATGTTGTATTTGAATAGTACGTCAAAGCGTATGAGTACAGGTAATGCGATAAAAAAGGAGGAATATGACTGTGGAACCTGCTGGGACCGGGGAGGAAGAAGATGTGTGAAGATCCGGAGTATAGTCGGATGGACGTCGTGAGGAATATCTAAAGATTCCCTTGTGCGTTTGAGCTGGTACCATGTCACCGGTCCCGTTCTGCGCAAAGGTGAGCCTGCAAAGGAAATGTAAGAAATATTTGTGTGCCAGAGAGCGGTTGAGCCGCGATATGTGGCATGTTCTGGACTTCACCGGAATGTTTAGTGGAGCCCTGGATGATCCGGGCTATCCTGCCATGAAGTAGTTCGGCCTACTTTGAATGTGTCCGGAGTTTTAGCCGTCGACTCAAGATTTGACTGAAAGGTGCCCTCCCTTTCTTCTGCTATTAAAGCGGTGGCGTACTCTGTGGTACCAAGGGAGAGTTCGGCCTCGGGATTAACCGTGATGACGCCGCGCGGACCGGGCATCTTGAGTTTACGGTAGGCATAATGTGGCACCACGTTGAATCGAGCGAACGCAGTTCGCCCGAGCAGTGCCTAACAATCACTATGAAAGGGGACGATGTCGAAGATTAACTCTTCGGCACGGTAATTGTGTGGTGATCTAAAGACTAACTCGAGGGCGATGGAGCCGGTACAGCTGGCATCCACGCCTGGTATAATACCTCTAAAGGTGGCTTTAGTGGGTTTGATCATCTAATGATCGATGCCCATCTTGCGCACTGTGTCATGGTAAAGCAGATTTAGACTGATGCCTCCGTCCATAAGGACTCGTGTGGGGTGGAACGCGTCAATTATTGGGTCAAGGACTAGTGCGGCTGGATTGCCGTGATTGGTGTTGACCGGACGATCCATTTGGTTGAAGGTGACCGGCCATAGTTTGTATTGCGGGCTGACTGGTTTCGTTAGGTAGACATCCCTAAGGGTGTGCATCAGATCCGGGTTGGGAGTGTGGGTGGCGTTTACCATATTCACCATTTGGATTTGCTGGAGAGATTTCTTTTGTCCTCCTCTATTCGGTGATCTGGGCTCCTCGTCGTTGTCATCGCTTTGAGACCCCTTATCTTTGTTTTTGGCGCCTAACCTGCCAGCTTGTTTGAAGACCCAACATTCTCTGTTGGTATGATTGGCTGGTGTTCCTGGTTTGCCATGAATTTGGCATGGACGGTCGAGTATGCGGTCCAAACTGGACAGACCCAAATTGTCATTTTTGAGTGGCCCTATCCACTGATCGGACTTAGAGCTATTAAATCCGACATTGATTGCCGTGTCTTTGGTGCTTTCACCATGTTTGCGGCGTTTGTGTTTGTTGCGCCGGGGTTTGCCATTGCTATCTCTGGCCTCTGATTTGTCAGTGTTGCTTGCTGTGTTGTTGCTACGAGTGTCGTGAGGGCTGCCATGGACCTTGGCTTCTCTTGGCCGAGATGTCGGGCGAGCCAATCGTCACGGATGTTATGTTTAAAGGCCGCTAGGGCTTCGGCATCCGGATAGTCCACAATTTGGTTCTTTTTGGTTAGGAACCGGGTCTAGAATTTCCTGGCAGACTCTCCGGGCTATTGCGTTATGTGACTCAAATCATCAGCATCCGGTGGTCGCATATATGTGCCCTGGAAGTTATCCAGGAATGCGTCTGCCAGGTTCTCCCAACTTCCGATGGAGTTTGCTGGCAAGCTATTCAGCCAATGCCGAGCCAGTCCTTTGAGTTTCAACGGGAGATACTTGATGGCGTGTAGATCATCCCCGCGGGCCATGTGAATGTGGAGGAAGAAATCCTCGATCCATACCGCGGGGTCAGTAGTACCATCGTATGATTTGATGTTCATGGGTTTAAACCCTTCTGGGAATTCATGATCCATTACTTCATCAGTGAAGCATAGGGGGTGTGTGGCGCCTCTGTGCCAGGCTATGTCACGACGCAGTTCGTACGAGTCTTGTCTGCTTTGTTCGGCCCAGCCGGATTTGTTTTTGGTATATCCAGCATGACGGTCATCATCATGTGTTAGGGCGCGCCTTCATGATCCAAAGATCGATCTTTTGTGTCCTTCTTTGTTTTCCAATACGTCTCGCATGTCCTGCGTGTTACCCCGGGCCTTGCTGTTTTTGTTTGACTGGCGACGGGGTGCAGGCTGGACTTCAGGCTTATATGCCACTTTGTCACGGCCACGAGGTGGCCGATCTGCCGCATCATAGGCTGGAAGCGCAGACTTTAATGCTTCCTCTTCAAGTTGCGGTAGCAACCTGCGCTTTGGGAAACTTTTTATTGGCGCTCGAGTTCGTGTTCCTCGGCTGCCAGGACCTCAGTACATCTATCTGCTAGCAGATCTTGCTCAGCTTGAAGCTGTTGTTGCTTTTTCTTCAGGCTTTTTGCTGTGGCAATAAGACGGCACTTGAAGCGCTCCTGTTCGACGGGATCCTCAGGCACGATAAATTCTTCATCGCCGAGGCTCACCTCGTTTGCGGACAGAGGCATGTAATTATCATCCTCTGATTCCCCGTCTGCTGCCTGTTCCTTGGGGCTGGCTTGCCCATCCTCCTGCTCAAATCCTGGCCGGAGGGGATTGTCTTCGTCTTCTGTACTATTTGCAGCGCTATTGTCTCCTGTGTCGGTATCGCTGTTTTTGCTATGGCGAGGCTTAGAGCGCCGCCAATTACGCCGGTTCTTGGATTGCTTCTCAGGGGGATTATCCTCTGTTTCCTTATTGCCATTGCTTTCTTTGGGGGTGTCCACCATGTATATATCATACGATGAGGTCGCAGTCCAGCGCCCTGTGGGCGATGGTTCCTGTTCATCTCCCGTATCGTCGTCCATACCGTCGATGTCTTCGGAGTCGAAGTCGAGCATGTTGGTTAGGTCGTCGACAGTGGCTACCAAGTGGGTGGTGGGTGGGGAATGAATTTCTTTGCCGTCCGCTTCCCACTCGAGCCAGACATAGTTCGGCCAAGGGTCTCCTGACAAGGAGAGAGACTGTAATGAGTTTAGCACGTCGCCTAGGGGCGAGTGTTGAAAGATATCCATGGAGGTGAACTCCATGATCGGTGCCCAATCAGATTGGATGGGCACGGATGCGAGCGGTTTGAAGTCTGTGGCCGGGGACGAATCCGAGTGTCTGGCAACACAGGTCTCATAGGAGGTGAAGTCAGTATTCGGCTCTATCGCCACTGAGTGTGCGGCCTCCGTGTAGGGGTCCATCCACCCGTCCTCGGATGATGCAATCTATTCCGGATTGAGGGCTGGAGTAGTTAAAGGTGTGATCTCCCGAACACTGTCCGATGGCAGAGCTAAATCATGCCCATCGTGACTGTGCGACGTACCTGACATGGGTTCGAATCCGTCGAAGATCAAGTCTCTGCGGATGTCGACGGTATAGTTCAAGCTTCCAAACCTGACCTAATGGCCAGGGGCGTAGCTCTTGATCTGCTCCAGATGGCCGAGCGAGTTGGCCCGCAGTGCGAAGCCGCCGAATACGAAGATCCGTCCGAGAAGGAAAACCTCACCCTGGATCACATCGTTGCCGATGATCGAAGGAGCCATCAAGCCTTATGATGACGACACAGTGGAACTCTCAATGAAAGCACCAATGTCGGTGTCAAAATCGGCGGATCTCGGGTAGGGGGTCCCGAACTATGCGTCTAAGGCGGATGGTAACAGGAGGCGGGGGACACAATGTTTACCCAGGTTCGGGCCCTCTCGATGGATGTAATACCCTACTTCCTGCTTGATTGATCTTGATGATATGAGTATTACAAGAGTTGATCTACCACGAGATCGGAGAGGCTAAACCCTAGAAGCTAGCCTATGGTATGATTGTCATTGTCCTATGGACTAAAACCCTCTGGTTTATATAGACACCGGAGGGGCTAGGGTTACACAGAGTCAGTACAAGGGATGAGATCTACATATCTGAATCGCCAAGCTTGCCTTCCACGCAAAGGAGAGTCCCATCCGGACACGGGACGAAGTCTTCAATCTTGTATTTTCATAATCCAACAGTCCATCCAAAGTATATAGTCCGGCTGTCCGAGGACCCCCTAATACAGGACTCCCTCAGAGACCCCGCGCCAGGAGGAGAAGATGACGGTTCCACTTGCCCGAAGAACTACATCATCATCGACGATAGTGATGATGACTATGTTGATGAAGCTGGAGCGGATATCATGGAGTCTTCGACCGAACAATATTTCTTGTCGACCACCATATCAGTATTAGTATTCCACCATGTAAATAGTATAGTCCAAGCACTTTGTAATGATAGTTCTAGACCGATTGTATGCCCTTGCTTGATTGATTGAGTGGTATGATTGTGTTTTTCTCATGTGCATATGGGTAGTGTTTTCTCACTAGACCTCATTCTATTCTATTCTCTTCCCTCTAAACCCTCAGATGCCTCCGAGACGTGACCCCGGATTTACCTTTCCACCGAAGCTCACTCAGTTGATCCTGCAGCAGAATACCCTGATGCAGTTCTTAGTTCAGAACCAAGGCAACAACAACAACAACCCACCACCACCCCCCAGTTGACAATTTATCCCGTTTTCTGAGGTCGCAGCCGCCGGTGTTTTCCAGTAGCACTGAGCCGATAGTTGCAGATGATTGGCTCCGCAAGATTGAAAGGGAGTTGACTACTGCATGACGCACCGATGCAGAGAGAGTGTTTTGCCACGCACCAATTGGATGGACCAGTAGCCTCATGGTGGGAGAATTACACTGTCACCTATCCTATAGCCACTATTACATGGGACCAGTTCCAGCAAGCTTTTCGCACTGCCCATGTATCAGGAGGAGCTATGGCCATGAAGAAGCAAGAGTTTCGCAACTTACGCCAAGGATGGCACACTGTAGGCCAGTATGTGGATGACTTTAGTAATCTAGCACGTTATGCCCCAGATGACATCGCTACAGATGCAGCTAAGAAGGAGAAGTTCCTGGAAGGACTGAATGATGAGCTGAGCATGCAGTTGATGGTGGCAAATTTCAATAACTATCAAGAGTTGGTGGATAGAGCTCTTATGCTAGAAGGGAAGCAGCAGCAGATTGACAGCCGCAAGAGGAAGTATGGACAAGGGAAGTATAATTCTGGAGCTCAGCAGAGACCCTGTTTCACCCCTAACTCGGGAGGACTTGTGCATAACCATGGAGGCCACACTCATAATGGAGGATGTTCGCACAACCATAGTGGCCCCAAGAATGGGAATGGAAATGGAGGAAGTAGTGGACATAACCGTTCCAACCCGGCAACACCCGCCAAGAAAGATCTAAGCCATGTTACTTGCTACAAGTGCCAGAAGACCGGGCAATACGCCAATGAATGTCCTGAAGTGAAGAATGGAAACGACAATGGATGCTCTGGGAAGAAGCCCAACCCTTTCACCAGGGGACATGTGAACCACGTTAACGTGGAGGAGGTTGAAGCCCAACCAGATGCAGTAATAGGTAAGTTTTTGGTTAAGTCCTACAGTCGTTCTTTTTTATACTGGTGCATCGCATTCATACATATCATGGGGATTCGTGGATAAGTTTAAACTACCAACCCAAGCCCTTAGGTCACCCATGTTAGTAACCTCGCCAGGACTAGAGTATATGGCTAGCCTATGGTGTGATCGGTTACCATTAAGGATTGGTAACTACTTGTTCCCCTCAGACCTAATAGTATTGGAGTCACAAGGATTGGATGTGATATTAGGCATGGATTGGTTATCGAAGTATGGAGGGAACATTGACTGCGCCAGTAAGTCGATTTTGCTCACCAGCCCAAAAGGAAGAAGGATCAAGTATGTATCCCGGCATGTGTCGAATAGGACTAACGTAAATTCCTTAACAGGAGTTGTACAGGAGGAAGTACCAGTGGTGAAGGATTTCCCGGATGTATTTCCAGAAGAGTTGCCAGGCATGCCACCGAATAGAGACATTGAGTTTGTGATTGAGCTTTTGCCAGGCACAGGGCCAATATCTAAGAGACCGTACAGGATGCCCGCATAGGATTTAGAGGAAATTAAGAAGTAGATTAAGGAGTTACTGGATAAAGGATATATTCACACAAGTTCGCCACCTTGGGGATCACCAGTACTTCTAGTGGAGAAGAAGGATGGATCGTTAAGGATGGTTGTTGATTATCATGGATTAAATGAAGTAACGATCAAGAACAAGTACCCACTGCCGATGATCAATGATTTGTTTGATCAGCTGCAAGGACCTAAGGTGTTTTCCAAGATCGATCTACGATCAGGGTACCACCAGCTGAAGATTCGAGAGCAAGATATACCTAAGACAGCTTTTACCATGAGGTACGGGCTATATGAGTATACCATTATGTCATTTGGCCTGACTAACGCACCTGCCTATTTTATGAACATGATGAACAAGGTGTTTATGGAGTTTTTGGATAAGTTCGTTGTGGTGTTCATTGATGATATTTTGGTCTACCCTAAGAATGAAGAAGGGCATAAAGAGCATTTGCGTTTAGTACTTGGGAAGCTTAGAGAACATCACCCATACGCCAAGTTCAGCAAGTGTGAGTTTTGGTTGAAGCAAGTTGGATTTCTTTGACATGTTATATCCAGAGAAGGAATAGCGGTAGACCCCACCAAGGTTGTCACTGTGACAAATTGGGAGTCACCCATGACAGTTGGAGAGATTCGGAGTTTCCTTGGACTCGCAGGATACTACCGGAGGTTCATTGAGAATATCTCGAAGATTGCAAAGCCTATGACGGAGTTGTTGAAGAAGGACACCAAGTTCAAATGGATTGAGGAATGTGAGGATAGTTTTCAGGAATTGAAGCAACGTTTGGTTACATCACCAGTGTTGATTCTGCCAGATCAACGCAAAGATTATGAAGTGTATTGCGGCGCTTCTCGTCGAGGACTTGGAGCAGTGCTTATGCAGGAAAGGAAGAGTTGTTTCATATGCCTCGTGACAGCTTAAACCCCATGAGTTAAATTATGCTACGCATGATTTAGAGTTAGTAGCCATAGTGCATGCATTGCAAACATGGAGACATTTTCTCATGGAAACCATTGTGAGATATACACGGATCACAAGAGTTTGAAGTATATCTTCACACAGAAGGAGTTAAATCTCAGGCAGAGGAGATGGTTGGATCTCATTAAGTATTATGATATGAGATTACATTATCATCCCGGAAAGGCTAACGTAGTAGCCGATGCGTTGAGCCGTAAGAGTCATGTCAATACACTCATGAACGGAGAGTTACCCAAGGAGTTAGCAGAAGACCTTCATGAGCTATTTTGGAGATAATTCCGAGAGGTTATGTAGTAGCTTTGGAGATTCAGTACTTTGATGGATAAGACCAGAGAAGCGCAGAAGACGGACAAGGAGATTGCCGAGATAAAGGAAAGGATGAGCAAAGGAAAATCTAAAGGATTTCGTGAGGATGAGCACGATACCCTATGGTTTGAGTGTCACATCCCTAGCTTTACCTTGGCCTTGGACTAGCTTGGTTGTTGCATCATGTTTAAATTCAAATGAAATTTGAATTGGGGAATTTTCAAAGCCTCAGAATCCTTTTAAAAATGATCAAGACAAAATTGCTTCAAATAAGTCCAAGAAAATGTTCTTGTTATCCTCTGGAAATATTGGGAAGAGGTAAAATCCAAACCAATATTTTTGGTGTCTCAGAAACATTTATTTTGGGCATTTGAATTAAATCAATAACTATTTGAATTGGATTTATATCTACTATTAAATAAATATAGGTCCAATAATTCTGAAATATTTTATGGAGCTTTGGTTTAATTCTTTTAGCTTCTAAAAATATTTCCAGAAGCAACAAAATTGAATTGGTTTCAAAACCAAATTCAAAACAAACCTGCAAAACAAAAAACAGAACAGAATTAAAAAAACAGAGAGAGGACTTACCTGGCTTACCTGCAGGCCAGCTGTGCGGCCCAACACTGTAGCCAGCCCAGCCCAACTCCTCCCCTGTCTTCAACCTCGTGCTAGTAAGCACGAGGGCGTGTGCCCGCGGCACGCACGCGTGCGCCCTGCCACCTCTTGCTTTCCCGGGGCGCCCTGAGCCTTCCGTCGCGCCACGCCACGCCCCCCCCCCAAGACCCGTATGGATCGATCTCTCCCTCCCTCACTCTCCCCCTTGCCCGTTCCCCGCCATGGCCGAAGCCTCCAGGGACGCACCGCCGCCGTTCGCCGCTGCCATCGACCTCCCCACGCCCATCTAGCTATGCCACGAGTTCCGCCTCGACCCCCGCGTCCTCTGCACCTATCCAGGCGCCGCCAGGAGCTCCGTGACGACGACCCCGAGCTCTTCTTCCTCCTCGAACCCGTGGATCACCGCCGGCCGATTCGCGCCATCGAGGACGTCCCCAAGCCCGCTGAGCCGTTCTACGCCTTCCTTGTGAGATCCTGCTCCTTCCCCATGCTCTCCCTCTCCGTTCCTCTCCCCTAGCTCATTTTTCGTCGGAGCCGAGAGCTTCTGCCCGCCGGCCATGAAGCCGTCGTGGCTAGAGCGAGTTTCTCTCGCGTCCGAGCACTGGTATGTGCTTAGGGAGCTCCCAGGAGCCCAACGCGGCCATCAGCTCGCTCACTAGCGCGCTGCAGTCCTCGCGCCCTTGGAGCTGTAGCTCCGGCCACCACCTCGCTCGCCGCCGATGCTGCTTCCGGCCACCCCACAGCCTATCGTCCTGTCCTTTAGATGCGGACGAGCAAGAGCTCCTCCCATGTGTGCTCAGCACGCCAAACCACCGCCCGAAGCTCAAATCTGAGCCGCGCCGCCATCGTTTTGGTCATCGCCGGCCAGGCTCCGGCGACTGCCAACGTGTCCGTCATTAGCACTAATGACCCCTCTAGTCACCACCCCACTAGTCACTTACATATGGGTCCCACGCCTTTAACTAACCATAGCTTAATTCCTGTTTAGCTCTAATTAAACACAGTGGCCCCACGCGTCAGCTTTGACCGTGCTGACGTGGCCGTTGACCTGGGCCCACTAGTCAGCCTCTGTTCCTGCCCTGTTTCACTAACACGCGGGTCCCACTGGTCAGGTTTGACCTGGACCAGCCCCTTTGACCTGCTGATGTCATGCTTACACATTGCTGATGCAGTAAAGGAATTTCTGGATTAAATCTAATTCAGGAAATTCCAGAAAATAACCAAAACTTTAAAAATTCATAGAAAATCAACCGTAGCTTAGAATGAAAAAAATTTATATGAAAAATTATCAGAAAAATTCAAGGAATCTGTTTATGGCATTTTCATGCATGTTAGAACAACATATGGCTGCTGTTTAGGCCAATTCATATAAATGGAATTTAAACTCTCACATATGGAGTTTGAATTTGAACCTAGGGTTCAAACCAACTCCATTTAACATGTTGCTAGTTGCATTAGCTCACCACAGCATATTGACATGTCATGATCATGCATCATATTGTGCATTGCATTGATTGTGTTTCTTTCTCTGTTGCCGGTATTTGTCCCCTCTCGATAGACGTGGTTTCGACGATGAGATCGATGACACCGATGAAGAACTATATTATCTTCAGGAGTGCCAGGCAAGCAAAACCCCCTTGTTCATTCCGATACAATCCCAATCTCTCGCTCCTGCTCTCTTTTCTGCATTAGGACAACAACATTTCAACTGTTACATGCTGCGGTAGCTGAACCCCTTATCCTCTGCATGACCTGTCATTGCCACAGTAAATAGATGAAACCCACTAGCATGAGTAGGAGTTGTTTGAGCCCTGATGTGCCTACTCATTCATGCTTGTTTGTCATGCCTGCTATTGCTTAGAGTTGAGTCAGGTCTGATTCACCGGGAATGAATTGGAACGTGATGAACATGTCCTACCGTTGAGAGCTAAGTGTGTGAACATGATTTGGTAAAGGTAGCGGTGAGAGGCCATTTAGGAGTACATGGTGGGTTGTCTCATTGCAGCCGTCCTCAGGAACTGAGTTCTGTGTCTGTGATCCATGAACAGCTACTACCACTCATTGGGATCCTTAATTGACCCTCTCGGCTTCTTAATCACCCTAGTACTCTGTCCAGGAGTTGCAACTAGTTTGTGGTGTTTGTAGGTTATGTGTTGGCAGCCGTGCGTAGCGCTGACCCTAGGGGTGGGCTATGATGCGGTAGATACACCGTGGCCGGGAATGTCGGGCGCCCGTTTGGTATCCCGGAACCCTGCCGTTCGGGGTCGTATGTCGAAACCTCGACCGGACTCCCTGCGGATGGAACCTGGATAGGCGATAAACCTGGACTAGATACTTGAGTGTTTAGGTAGGCCGTGGCCGACACCCTCGTTGGGCTTCCGCTTGAAGGTTGCCGAGTACATGTCGTGTAAACGACGGTAAGTGGTGGGAGCGTGTGTGAAGAAGTACACCCCTACAGGGTTATCATTATCTATTCGAATAGCCGGATTCCTCGGATATGGAAACTTGGACCCCTTGCATAGTTCATAGACAAGTGAAAGTGGATACTCTAAAACTCGCAAGATAAGTGTGAGTGCTATGGATGGACTTCTCGTAGGGAGACGGGAGCGGATCCATAGTGGTGTATTGAATGGTGAATATGTGGACTCGTGTGCGCCACCTCAAAAGAGTTGCTTGCAGTCGTAGTTCAGGTTAGCCACTGAGTCAAAGATGGCTTGCTGCAATTAAACTCCACCACCCCTCTTTGTTGATACCGATGCATATGTAGCTAGTTCTGATGTAAGTCTTGTTGAGTACTTTTGTACTCACATTTGCTTAATCTATGTTTTGCAGAGAGACTTAAGTCTCACTAGTAGTTTCGCGTGGACTTCGACGTTTAGCTCGATACCACAGCTACGATCTTGTGCCCTTGGCAGGATCTGGTAGATAGTCAGGTTTCTTAGCCTTTTTCATTTGTAGATGTCTGTACTCAGACATGTTAAGCTTCCGCATGTGCTTGATTTGTATGGTATGATTGTTGGGTCATGACACCCATGTTTGTAATATCTCGCTCCTCGGAGCCTAATGAATAAATACTTGAGTCGTAGAGTTATGTTGTGATGCCATGTTGTATCTACACATATCGAGCATATTGTGTGTATGATTGAAATGCTTGGTATGTGTGGGATCCGACAATCTAGTTGTTATCCTTGGCAGCCTCTCTTATGGGGAAATGTAGTCTAGTGCTTCCATGAGCCATAGTAGTCCGCTACAGCCCAGTTCACCGGAGTCCTCCTAGCCCAGCACTACTGCTCAGGACACTTGACTGGCCGGCATGTGTTTCACTTTGTTCCTGTGTCTGTCCCTTTGGGGAAATGTCACGCGGTGACATCCGGAGTCCTGCCTAGCCTGCTACAGCCCGAGTTCCCGGAGTCCTGTTAGCCCAGTGCTACAGCCCGGATTCACACGCTGCTGACCGACATGCTCGATGTGATTCATGTATGCCTGTTCCCATAGGTTGGTGCCACTTTGGGTTCACGACTAGCCATGTCGGCCCGGGTTCTCTGTCATATGGATGCTAGCGACACTATCATATATGTGAGCCAAAAGGCGCAAACAGTCCCGGGCCATGGTAAGGTGACACCCGTGGGAATACCGTGCGTGAGGCCGCAAGGTGATATGGGGTGTTACCAGCTAGATCGATGTGACTTGGAATCGGGGTCCTGACATTGAGGACCGCGTATATGTACCAAATGATCAGGAGATCAGGAAGCTGATTTTGCAGGAGGCCCATGACTCACCATATTCAATTCACCCAGGAAATACCAAGATGTACCTGGATCTGAAGGATAGATTCTGGTGGACCAGAATGAAGAAGGATATTGCAGAGTATGTAGCAGTTTGTGATGTATGTCAGAGAGTGAAGGCAGAGCATCAGAAGCCAGCAGGATTGCTGCAACCATTGCCGATTCCCGAATGGAAGTGGGATAAGCTAGGCATGGATTTTATCACGGGATTAACTAGGACTCGTTTAGGCTATGACTCGATATGGGTTGTAGTGGATCGTTTGACGAAAGTAGCTCATTTCATCCCAGTGAAGACCACTTACACCAGTGCTAAGTTGGGAAAGATATACATGACCAGGATCGTATGTTTGCATCGAGTTCCAAGGACAATTGTATCAGATAGATGAACCTAGTTTACTTCAAAGTTTTGGAATCAGTTGCATGAAACTTTGGGAACCAGGCTAGAGTTCAGTACAGCTTTTCACCAGCAGACAGATGGACAGGCTGAGAGAGTCAATCAGATTCTGGAGGACGTGTTGAGAGCTTGTGCACTAGACTATGGATCTAGTTGGGACGAAAATTTGCCTTACGCAGAGTTGTCATACAATAACAACAACTACCAAGCTAGTTTGAAGATGGCCCCTTTCGAAGCACTGTACGGAAGGAGGTGCAGAACACCATTGTTGTGGGACGAGGTTGGAGACCGACAGTTGTTTGGACCAGATTTGATTAAAGAGTCTGAGGAGAAGGTTAAGCTTATTCGCGATAGACTCAAGGTAGCCCAGTCCAGGCAGTAGAGTTATGCGGATTCTAAACGCAAGGAGACAGTCTACGAAGTCAGAGACATCATGTATCTTCATGTATCCCCACTTCGAGGAGTGAAGCGCTTTGGAGTTAAGGGGAAGTTAGCACCACGTTTTGTGGGACCATACAAAGTTTTGGAACGAATGGGAGAAGTTTCTTACAAATTGGAATTACCTGAAGGATTGTACGGAGTTCACGATGTGTTCCACGTTTCTCAGTTGAAGAAGTGCCACGGAGAGATGGCTGATATTCCTTTGAGAGATACAGTACCGCTGGAAGCGATACAGTTGGATAGCGATTTGACCTACGAGGAGAAGCCAGTCAGAATTCTCGAGTTTGCTAGCCGAGTTACACACAGCAAGGTTATCAAATTTTGCAAAGTTCAGTGGAGCCACCATACCGAGGATGAAGCCACTTGGGAATGAGAGGAAGACATACGGAAGGATCACTCTCACCTATTTTTTAGCCAACCCGAATCTCGAGGGCGAGATTCATCTTAAGGGGGTAGGTTTGTAACATCCCAAATTTTCAATTTGGAATGGTATACATTAGATCGTCATTGCATATCATATTTTATTACATTTTGGTTTGATCCTAGAAATTCTACGCAACTCAATGACCCACAGAGAGAGTAGGGGATTTCGTTATTTTCATATTTGAGTTTTCTCAAATTTTGAAGAGAGGATCGTTTGATTTTAATTATTTTTCTCTTAAATATTTCTTTTATAAAATAAAAATAGAGAGGAGAAAATGACTTCCTCAAAATAAAGAAATATTGGAGATTTAATATTAAAATCAAATAAGATTTTTATTCGGAGTTTTACCGCTATTTTATTTGAATTAGGAAAAATATGTGTATTTCAAAATTGTATCTTAGGCCCAAATAAATGTTCACCTTATCCGTCCTATTTTTAGAGGACGGGGAAAATTTATTTCAGGATTTTTGGAGTTCGTTTAGTATTTCTTTTTTTGTTTTTCTACGCGGAATATATTTAAAAAAACGCCAACCGACTTAACGGGCCGTGTCCGACCCAGACACTGTGCCCAGCCGGCCTTTAAGAGCCGGGAGGCCTGAGCCGCAGACCAGCCCCCCCCCCCAAAAAAAACCCTAGCGTCGCCACGCGCCGCCGCCGCCGAGTCCCGACGCCGCCGCCCGCCGCCCTCGGAGCCCTGCCGCCCGCCGTCCCGCCGGCCATCACCGGAGTCGTCGCAGCCCTGCCACCCACCGACCCCGTCCCGAGGTAGCCGCCGATCCGCCGCCGGTTTCGCCGGAAAAACCGTTCGTTTTTTTTTTTGAAAACCTAGATCCGGTTTGGTTTTATTTTTTTCGGTTTTTATTATTTAGCGAACACCCGTTCGTTAGTTTGTTTTAACGAACGGTTTTCACCGTTTAGCCGCAAATAACGAACGTTCGTTCGTTAGTCTGCTCGCCAGTTTTTCTTTTTCTTGGATTTTCCGCGATTATTTTCGATTGCGATTTCTTATCCGATTTTCGTTTTAGTATAACTTTTCGCTCATTTATCGGAATCAGCCGATTCAAGCGCCTAGAGTTTTATCTCGAAGCCCTCTTTCTGTGTAACTAACTTAAACAAGTTTTGCTACTGTAAAATTTGACTTTAGTCTAGATTAGTAAACGAAGCTTGTTTCTTTCGCTGTTCGAGTTTTGTTGCTTCATTTGATTTGATTCTTGTTTTCTAAACCGGAGTTCTTAAGTTGAACTTTCTGGTTAGATTTCTTATTTGAGTTTTACCCGTGCCCTTGCTTGATTGCTTATTATGTGCTTGTTTGTTGCGATAGAGTACCCGGAGTGTGAAGCATGCTACTATGAGTCTCTAGGTTTCGCGGATCATCAGTAAGGCAGGTAACACTTTGATCATACCTCTTTACTACCCAGTTTTATTGCATTAGATCAATCCTCAAACAATTGCATGGTTAGGATCTGAATTACATTGTGGGTTGGGAAGTAGTTGAGGTAGTCCCTATTCACCTGTTTACTATCAAACCTTGGGAGTTACTTCTACGTTGCTTATACTGCTATCCTATGCTCGTAGACGTGGATTGGGTTTGAGTGTATTCATGACAAATGTGAGTATTCTTAATTAATGGTTAACTTAAGGTGGCAACTTAAATACACATCTGGGTGGACTGAGGCACCTGGGGAATTCCAGTGATTGCCTGTATTTTTTGGAAATCCCAGGGTACCGTGTGATTCTCCTATGGACTGCCACCCAGGCTCAAAGGGATCATGAGATTATTCATGCTAGAAACTTCCGTGTGCAGCCACAAGCCATTATGGGCTCTGGCATAGTTGATTAAGTCGTGTGAACTCTTACAGTCGTAGACTAGCAGATGTAGGGGATGTAGGTGGTACTGTCTACCCATCGTAAGGTGCTAACGCTTCTGCAAGACTGTGTCTCGGTCATCCATTTCTCAAACATCATGTAGTGTGAGAAATCTAATGGAGGAGATTGAGTCTTGTGGGGAAAAGTGCGCAAACCTCTGCAGAGTGTACAAACTAATCATGATTAGCCGTGTCCCCGGTTAAGGACATATTGAGTATCTGGTTCTTGGATTATCATGTTGATCTCATCACTCTAAATTAATTTTGTTGGGATTGAGAGGGGGTTTACCTTCTCAATGCAGTAGGGAAAAATTGGCTTTTCACAAAACATATCAACCATACAGCCTCCACCAGCCACAAATGCATGTAGTGATAGCATTATTACTCTTTTGTGTTACATTGCCAGCATATTCCATGTGTTGACCCGTTTTCGGGCTGCAACGTATCATGTTGCAGACTTTTCAGATGATGAGTAAGGAGCCCTAGGTCGTGGTCTTTCACTCAATGATGTCATTGGAGTTGATGGACTCACTTTATCTTCCAAGCCTTCCGCTGTTATCATATTAGATGGCCTTAAGCCATATTTATTGTAATAAGTTCTCTTTTGAGACATTCGATGTAATAAGTGTGTGATTGCTACTCTGTTATAAATCCTTGAAGTACTGTGCATGTCAGCATTACCGATCCAAGGATGACACTTATGCATAGAGATCCGACCGTTTGAGGTCTGGTCGCTACATCAATCTTCTTCGCGCTCCAACCGATCAAGTACCGAACGTATGACACCTCCGCGTTATGCACACGTTCAACTCGATGACGTCCTCTACCTTCTTGATCCAGTGATATGTCTCCAACGTATCTACAATTTTTGAAGTATTCATGCCATGTTTACAACAATTTTAAATGGTTTTTGTATGATTTGCAAGGAACTAACCCGGACTAACACTGTTTTCAGCAGAACTACCGTAGTGCTGTTTTTTGTGCAGAAATGAAAGTTATCCAAATGAGCTGAAATTTTTTGAAGATTTTTTGGAACAAAAGAGACCCCCGAAGCTTCGTGGAAGGACCAGAAGGTGAAGGAGTAGTGCACAAGAGACCGGGGTGCGCTTGGGCCCCTACCCGTGCCCTGGTGGGTTGTGCTCACCTCAAGGCCCATCTTCACGTGAAACCGACGCCAATAAATCCTATAAATAGATAAACCATCAAAAATAACCCTAGATCAGAAGTTCCGCCACTGAAAGGCTCTGTTGCCATCGAAAACCAATCTAGACCCTTTTCGGCACCCTGTCGGAGGGGGAAATCATCACCGGTGGCCATCTTCATCATCCCGACGGCCACCATGATGGGGAGGGAGTAGTCCACCCTCAGGGCAGAGGGTTTTTACCAGTAGCTATGTGTTTAATCTTTCTCTCTTGTGTTCTTTAGATGTCATGATCTTGATGTATCGTGGGCTTTGTTAATATAGTCGGATCATATGGTGTTTTCCCCTCTCTATCTTGTTGTGATGAATTGAGTTTTTCCCTTTGAGATTTCGTTGTTATCGGATTGAATACTTTTATGGATTTGAGAACACTTGATATATGTCTTGCAATTGAATACTCGTGGTGAGAATGGGGTATCGTATTGATTCACTTGATATGTTTTGGCACTCAACTTGCAGATCCCCGAGGTGACATTGGGGTAATCTATGCATAGGGGTTGATGCACGTTCTTGTCTTTGTTTCTCCGGTAGAAATATTGGGGCACTCTTTGAAGTTCTTTGTGTTGGATTGAATATTATGAATCTGAATTTGCTTCGGTGTTATTTTAGTACAACCTCTTGGTTAGATCGATCGGAAAGAATAGCTTCGTGTTATTTTAGTACGAACTCTAGGATAGATTGATCATAAAGAATAGCTTTGAGGTGGTTTCGTACCCTACAAACAATTTCGTCTTATGTTCTCTGCTAGATAGGAACTTTGGAGTGATTCTTCGTTGCACGTTGAGGGAGGGTTATATGATCCAATTGTATTAGCATTGTTGAGAGATTGCACTAGCGAAAGTATGGACCCTAGGCCTCATTTTCAAGCATTGCAATACCGTTTTTGTGCCCGTTTACTATTTGCTACCTTGCTGTTTTTATTTATTCATATTATAAAAATATATTTCTACCATCCATATTACACGTTTATCACCATCCCTTCACTGAACTAGTGCACCTATACAATTTTCTATTGTATTAGGTGTGTTCGGAACACAAGAGATTTCTTGTATTTGGTTGCAGGGTTGTTTGAGAGAGACCATCTTCATCCTACGCCTCCCATGGAATAATAAACCTTAGGTCATGTAACGCCCCGAGACCGTTGCGCCAGGTGTCTTCCAGCTATTCACTGTTGTTGCCTTGTCATTTTCTTGCATGTCATGCATTTCATATCATGTCATAATGTGCATCGCATTTGCATACATGTTCGTCTCATGCATCCGAGCATTTTCCCCGTTGTCCATTTTGCATTCCAGCGCCCCTATGTCCTTCGGTGGCCCCTTTTACCTCTTTTTGTGTGCGGGTGTTAAACATTCTCGGATTGGACCGAGACTTGCCAAGCGGCCTTGGTATACTACCAGTAGACCGCCTGTCAAGTTTCGTGCCATTTGGACTTCGTTTGATACTCCAACGGTTAACCGAGGAACCGTAAAGGCCTCGTGTGTGTTGCAGCCCAACACCTCTCCTAAGTGGCCCAAAACCCATTCAAACCCCCCTCCATCCTCTCTGTCATCGGATCACGACCGCGTGGCTGAAAACCGCACCTCATTTGGACTCTCCTAGCTTCCTCTACCTATATATATGTGGCTCCCACCGAAATTCACGGTACAAACCCTAGATTAAACTCCCTCCGCGCTACCGGACATGTCCGTCCGCGCCGGACGCGTCCACCCCGCCGCCACATCACCCCGACCAATGGCATCGTGCCACGTCATCACGCCACCGCCCTCAACCACTCACACTGCGCCACCTCACCCCGGTCGCCACTGCCGCTCGCCCGCAGGCGCGTGCCTGCACCCGACGCCTCGCCGCTCGCCGGATCTTCGCCGGACCTCGCCGGACTTCGCCACGCCTCACCGGAGTACCCTGCCTCCACCTCGCTGGGACTTCGCCCGCCGCCTTCGCCGGGGCTCTTTTCCTGCCACAGCCCCGGGCCGCCTCGCGCCGCCGCCCGGTGACCGTTCGTCCGCGCCCCGCCGCCATTCTGCTCCGCGCTCGCGCCTCCTCCCGTTGCTGCGTAGCCCCGCCGCCACACCGAGCTCCGCCGCTAGCCCGCATCTACGCCTCCGCACGTCGCCTCGACCCTCTCCGCGGACGAGATCCACCGGGTCCGAGCCACCACGGTCTGTTCCCGCCGTCCTCTAGCAAGGCCACCGCTGGAGCGCTGCCCCACCTCGCTTGAGATGCGCCGCCGACCCCTGCTTTCCCTCGATCCCCTCTGGATTGAGGAGGACGACATGCGCCACCTCGCGTGGGCCCCGTGTACGGCCCAGTTAGAGCCGGCCCGATCTGCCTCCTCCCCCTCATCCCGGGCCAGGCCCATGGTGAGCCACCCCTCTAAGTCCCGCCCATGCGTCATTTAGCTATTGTGGGCCCTTTCATTTTTTTCAGAAAAACGGCTAAGTCCCTAAAAATCTGTATCATGTGTGCATATTCATCATTCCATAACTTTATGTCTAGTGCTCCGTTTTGCGTGCATAATACATAAAAATGTTCATATGATTGTGTAATTCATTTCATTCCATTGCACCATGTTCATTTGAGTTCCTCTTGATGCCCTAAATGTTGTTGCAAGAGTGCTATGTGATGTTAGTTTCAGATTCTTATCAGATATTGGACATTTGTCATTTTTGCCATGATTAATGTGTGCCTCCTATGATCTTGAGCCCTACATGTGCTTTGAAGTATGCCATGCCATCTTTACAGGTGTGCATTCCTTGTATTTTTTTATGTTTGTGGTGACTAGCACAAGCATGCAAACTAGCTCTCATGATGTTGCTGATTTCAGGGACTTAGAATTTCACTAAGTCTTTGATATGCTGTTATTTTTAGGCCATGTATTCTTGTTGCTACAAAGTGATCCATGCCTCTTTTGAGCATGTTCAGTAAGGATGATTTTGAGATATTGTTATGCTCTATCCATCCATGTCTTTGTTTGCAATTATGGAGCACTCTAGCTTGACTCAATCATGCTCTACTTTTGCTATAAAATGTTCCTGGCAGATTGTTTACATGTTAAGCAATTTTGCCGATGTTGTTATATTTTATCCATGCATGCTATGAGGTTGTTCTTGCCATGTTTAGCTTATATGCCATGTCTTCTTGCTGGGTGTATGCTTAGTTTGTCACGCAATGCCTTGTGGTGAGTGCATCGAGCTCGTAAACATGCCTACGTGAATATGTTTTGCCATGTTCTAGTTTTCTGCTAAGTTTGAATCTGTTAATGAAAGTTGCTATGTTCACATGGTTGCCATTGTATTTTCTGATCCCTTTTAGCTGATGGTTAGTAAGGGACTTTTGTTATATGCTTTGTGTAGTTTCATGCCATGCCTTGCTTTGCCATGATATTTTCCTGTAGCATGTTGTTACCTTGCTCTAAACATTGCTTCCTGATGTTACATTCCTGACATGTTATTTTCACTAAGTCTGTAACATGATATCTTTTGCACTTTTGCCATGCTTGTTTGAACCTGCTATTGAGTGAATTAGTCGTAGCTCAGTGTTCATCTTTTTTCAAGAATCTTGAGTGGATCCCTGCCATGTATTTTGTTGTTATGTTGGAGTGCAATAGCTTGTTGTTCTTGATGCATTTAGATGGTCTCATGCTGTTTAATTGCAGATCGGTGCCATATTTGTTTTGCTTGCCATTTGCAAACCATGCATCCGATTCCGGTGATCTTTATATCGATTTCGACCGAAATCAACTCATCTTTCTAGTGGCACTCTCGGTTTTCCAAGTTGAGGGAGGGTTCAATCTTTCCTCTCCAAAACATGCATATGCATTGCATATCACATCCCGCATATCATGCCATGTTTTGCACCATGTTGCTTGTGCATTGCACCGTGGTTGATTGTGTCTCCCTTTGATTGTGTTCTTGCTTTGGGTAGAGCCGGGAGACGAGTTCGTGTTGGAGGTACCCGTTGAGTACGCTTACGAGGATCAAGCTTTCGTCTTCTCGGAGAACTTTGCAGGCAAGATGACCATACCCTCGAAATCACTTCTATCTTTGCTTGCTAGATGCTCGCTCTTTTTCTATGCCTATGCTACGATACCTACCACTTGCTTATCATGCCTCCCGTATTGCCATGTCAAACCTAACCCACCTTGTCCTAGCAAACCGTTGTTTGGCTATGTTACCGCTTTGCTCAGCCCCTCTTATAGCGTTGTTAGTTGCAGGTGAAGATTGGAGTTTGTTCCTTGTTGGAACATGTTTATTGTTGGGATATGACAATATCTCTTATTTTAATTAATGCATCTATATACTTGGTAAAGGGTGGATGGCTCGGCCTTATGCCTGGTGTTTTGTTCCACTCTTGCCGCCCTAGTTTCCGTCATACCGGTGTTATGTTCCTTGATTTTGCGTTCCTTACGCGGTTGGGTTATAATGGGAACCCCTTGACAGTTCTCCTTGAATAAAACTCCTCCAACAAGGCCCAACCTTGGTTTTACCATTTGCACTAAAAACCTAGCCTTTTTACCTTGGATTTCTGGAGCCCGAGGGTCATCTTTATTTAACCCCCCTGGGCCAGTGCTCCTCTGAGTGTTGGTCCAAAACGGGCAGCCTGGGGGCCACCTCGGGGAAACTCGAGGGTTGGTTTTACTCGTAGATTGACCTATCCGGTGTGCCCTGAGAACGAGATACGTGTGACTCCTATCGGGATTTGTCGGCACATCGAGCGGCTTTGCTGGTTTAGTTTTACCATTGTCGAGATGTCTTGTAACCGGGATTCCAAGTCTGATCGGATTGTCTTGGGAGAAGGAATATCCTTCGTTGACCGTGAGAGCTTGTGATGGGCTAAGTTGGGACACCCCTGCAAGGATTTGAACTTTCAAAAGCCGTGCCCGCAGTTATGGGCAGATGGGAATTTCTTAATGTCCGGTTGTAGAGAACTTGACACTTAACTTAATTAAAATGCATCAACCGCGTGTGTAGCCGTGATGGTCTCTTTCCGGCGGAGTCCAGGAAGTGAACACGGTGTTGGAGTTATGCTTGAACGTAAGAAGTTTCAGGATCACTTCTTGATCATAGATTCTCGAACGTGCTTTGCCTTCTCTTCTCGCTCTCTTTTGCGTATGTTAGCCACCATATATGCTAGTGCTTGCTGCAGATCCACCTCACATACCTTTTACCTAACCATAAGCTTAAATAGTCTTAATCGCGAGGGTGTGAGATTGCTGAGTCACCATGACTCACAGATTAGTTCCAAAACCAGTTTGCAGGTGCCGATGAAACCGTGCGGGTGACTCAACCGAGCTCAAGGAGGAGCTTGATGAAGATCTTGTTCGTCATGTTATTTCGTTCCTGCTGATCAGTAGTGGAGCCTAGTCGGGGCGATCGGGGATCTGTAGCATTAGGGGTGGTCTTCTTTTATTTTGGTTCCGTAGTCGGACCTTGATTGTATCTATTGATGTAATGCTTTATTCATGTATTGTGTGAAGTGGCGATTGTAAGCCAACTATGTACCTCTTTCTTATTCAGTACATGGGAGGTGTAAAGATTACCCCTCTTGCGACATTGCCTTTAGTGCAGTTATGCCTCTAAGTCGTACTCTGACACGTGGGAGATATAGCCGCATCGAGGGTGTTACAAGTTGGTATCAGAGCCTTCCCCGACTTAGGAGCCCCCTGCTTGATCGAATCGTTGGTGTTGTTGAGTCTAGAAAATGTTTTGAGTCATTTAGGATTATATATATCGAAGAGTAGGATTCTTTTTACTCCTCAGTCCCTTCGTCGCTCTGGTGAGGCATCCTTGACGTAGAGTTTTGACTCTTCTCTTCTCAAATTTCACAAAAAATTAGGATCATGCGGGTATCTTGGAATCGTTCTGATGGTTTTGTGACGAGAACATTGTTCTTGGTGCCTCTTGACATTTAGGGATTATGGCAGTGTCCCGGGTAGTTGAGCTCCGAGGTGTTGTCGTCACAATTTTATCGTTGCAGTTCTGGAATACCTGAGTTTCGCCGACATCGAAAATCTCTTTTATGCAGTTGTTGGTGAGATAACCTCGATGCCACCCAGTACTGGGGCAGGAGTTCGGGAGTATTGCCATAACTGGTATAACGGATGCTTTTTGAAGGTTGAGGTAAATGATTTCTGAAGGTTTCTTGGTTATGTGTTGAAGGATGGATACAGCAGGATGTAGGATTTGCTAGATTTGGTTGAGATATTATGCTTCCCCTGTATCCCCAACACCTGATTGCATAACCGAAAAGTTTCGGGAGTTTATAAGTGGGAATTCAAGTAGCTCTTAGGATATTTTTCCGACAGATGCATGATATGAAATTGGGGTTCGACGTCTAGTGGTCCGCCTATCCACGGTTGGTTTTACAGTGGTCTCGCTGTGTCTTAAAGAGTCCTTGGCTATGCTGACTCAGGGACGCTTCGTATGTCATGTGCACTGCCTTGTACATGATGGTGCTGTACGATCGAGCCCGTGTGGGCCCCACCATGAAAACTTCGGACGAAATCTCTATCATATGTTTGTTCCGGCTTTTTTTATGCAAGCCAATCCCTTGTTTTGTTTTGTTTGTGGTATTCGAGTTGCTTCAGTGTCAAGTGTTGATTCCATACCTTCTCCAAGCGGTGTTCTCATATTTCTATGTAAATACTAATCCTTCTAGATCATTGAGATTGTCGTGTCAATCCTTTTCAACCGGTGTGGTTCTCTTCAAGATGATCCGATCATTTTTCCCATCCGCAAGATCAATTCTAAGTCTTCTCAACGGTGTTTGTTTAATCTGTTCCAAGTTGCCTTTGTTTTTCCCGCCCTCCCACCCTTTTTCTTCTTCAATGACTCAGTTTATTAATCAAATATCCATCTTATTGATGCAAAGTCTCTCCATTCTTTTCCGTCAATGTTCTTACCGAGGGTGCTCTTGAAGATGTTCTACTAGTTCATCATTCTTCGTTCTTTTTCTTCTCCGGTGGATTCAATTCAAGCTCTTGGTGTTGATCATATCCCTTTTCCTCGTTTCAAATGATTTCCCATACTGGTGCACCTCATAATCATTCCCCGCTTGCTATTTAATTGTTCCAGAGTGTCGAAGATATCTCGAAGATTCGTGTTTCCACTCTACATTCATTCAAAATCTTTCGAGGATGTTATCTCATTCAAGCCATTTAATTCAACCAGTGCAATATCTTTCAAGTAATCGTTAAACGGTGTTTCTTTTGAGTGGACCCTAACCCACAGGTCTTTTTCCAGGATCTTACCTGACTCTTCTAATTTTCCCGGAGCTTCTCAAATTCTTTTCCAAGTTTGACGTATGAATGAGTTATCATCAGTCAAATGCCTTCTCCAAGATCCTTCATATTCTTTCATCATTGGTTCAACCTTTCTAATTTCCATTCCGGAGTGCCTCATCAATTCATGGTGGTGTTTCTCATCGTCATTCTCAATACTTGAAGACCAAAGAAGAGTTTTCCTCCATATCTTGCTCCATTCTCTTCAAGATTCATGGTTCTAGCTTATTGCCATTCTCTCATAATTGTCTTAAATTGTGAGAATTCTTTCCACCTATCCGGAGGAGTCTTTTCAGTTTGATTCTCCGGAGTCCACCATCTCAGTATTATTCATTCCAGCTTCCAGCTCTCGTTTCTCCAAATCTTACCAATGCTTCATTCAAGTTTTATCTAATCATCTCGTGATCTCTTCATTCTCTTGTATCTAAATTTCCCCAAGTATCTTTGTTTGTTTTCAAATTATTACCGGTGATTCATCCCTTTACTTCATTCATTTATAATTCTTACGGTGTCTCGTTCAAGAGTTCTTCTCCTTCGCTTATCATATCAATGCATTTGTGCTTTCCAAATTCTACCAATGGATCATCGAAAACCATCTCAAGTTGGCGCTATATCTACCTTAATCCTTTCTACGAGAATAAGTACTGTGCCAAATCCGTTTGCTCGTCATCAACTAAATTGGTGAATGATAAGCATAATGTAATACTTATTCTTGTTCCATCGAGTAAACTCAATTCCGTATTCCGGAGGCTCATCAAGTTCTCGGTTTTGAATTGTTGTCATCTCTTCTTTCCTGAAGTTCCATGCTCCCTCAATTATATCATCACGGAGCTCCATCTAAATCATCGCAAGGCTTCAACCTTATTCTTTTCATCCTTCGTTTCGTTTGGTCATTCTTTTGTTACCAGAGTTCTTTATGAAGGTTCTACATGATGGTCCATAAAGGATTTAATCCTTTCTCAGAGTGTTCATCAAGATCCTTTTCAGGGGAGCTCAAGCATTCTTCTTCTTGCAATCCGGAGTGCAATTCTTTCTACCGTATCATTGGAGATGGTATTATGTCATTCTTGATAATTTGAGTTCATGTTTCATGATTCACATGTTGTTAAGAATGAGGTATTTTAAATCCGTCAACCTCTTCGTTGGAGTTGTCTTGTGTCATGTTTCACCTAAAGCCTTCCCTAAGGATTGTTGCTATTTATGGTGCTCATATATGACCAAAGTTCTTCATTTATCCTCCCGGTTATATAGTTTCTCGTCTCCTTGTCATATCAATCCAATCAAATCTTTTCCGTGAGTGGCAAGTAGTCACCTCATAATTTCAAGATTTTTTCTATAAGCCCACTACAAGATTACACTTTTCGTTGTTGGTTTTCCAACAATTCCGTTCGACCCTTCTCTTAAAGATGCTTTTCAAGCTCATTTGAGGTAGAAAATGTTGTTTTCTCCTTCGTTCATTCCATTCCATTCCCTCATTTCTTCCGGAGGCTTTGTGATGTTACTCTCGTCAATCATCATCTTGAATGGTGAGGATTGTGTTCTTTCATTTTATCCATTTATCCGGAGTATAGTGCCATTTTCTCAAGTTCTTTTTGACTTATAAAGTCTTGCTTCACTTTTCAAGCGGAGTGCTGTCCGAATTTGTTCTTCCTTGTTCCTCTTTTCTAATGGAGGTTGTCAACTTTGTTCATCTCCGTTGTATTCCTTTTCATGAAATTGTTTAACCTCTCAAGGCTCTTGGTTTCACTCGTTTGTCCAAGAAGAAACTTAGTTTACCTCCTCTCTTCCTCTTCCGCTTCTCTCCGGTGCCATTCTAGATCTCGGACGAGATCCTTTCATAGTGGTGGAGTGTTGTAACGCCCCGAGACCGTTGTGCCAGGTGTCTTCCAGTTATTCGCTGTTGTTGCCTTGTCATTTGCTTGCGTGTCATGAATTTCATATCATGTCATCATGTGCATCGCATTTGCATACATGTTCGTCTCATGCATCCGAGCATTTTCCCCGTTGTCCATTTTGCATTCCGGCGCTCCTATGTCCTCCGGTGTCCCCTTTTACCTGTTTTCGTGTGCGGGTGTTAAACGTTCTCGGATTGGACCGAGACTTGCCAAGCGGCCTAGGTATACTACCGGTAGACCGCCTATCAACTTTCGTGTCATTTGAATTTCGTTTGATACTCTAGCGGTTAACCGAGGAACCGTAAAGGCCTCGTGTGTGTTGCAGCCCAACACCTCTCCTAAGTGTCCCAAAACCCATTCAAACCCCCTCCATCCTCTCAGTTGTTCGATCACGATCGCGTGGCCGAAAACCGCACCTCATTTGGACTCTCCTAGCTCCCTCTACCTATATATATGTGGCTCCCTCCGAAATTCAGGGTACAAACCCTAGATCCAACTCCCTCCGCGCCGCCGGACATGTCTGTCCGCGCCGGACGCGTCCACCCCACCGCCACATCACTCCGACCAACGGCGTCGTGCCACGTCATCATGCCGCCGCCCTCAACCACTCACAGTGTGCCACCTCACCCCGCTGCCGTTCCACCACCGCGTCGGCCCGCGGAGCCCAACGCGGGCACGCACGGGCCCGGTCGCCGCCGCCGCTCGCCCGCAGGCACGTGCCCGCACCCGACGCCTCGCCACTCGCCGGATCTTCGCCGGACCTCGCCGGACTTCACGGCGCCTCGCCGGAGTACCCTGCCTCCACCTCGCCGGGACTTCGCCCGCCGCCTTCGCCGGGGCTCTTCACCCGCCGCAGCCCCGGGCCGCCTCGCGCCGCCGCCCGGCGCCCATTCGTCCACGCCCCGCCGCCGTTCTGCTCCGCGCTTGCGCCTCCTCCCGTTGCTGCGCAGCCCCGCCGCCACACCAAGCTCCGCCGCTAGCCCGCATCTACGCCGCCACACGTCACCTCAACCCTCGCCGCGGACCGGATCCACCGGATCTAAGCCACCGTGGTCCGTTCCCACCGTCCTCTAGCAAGGCCACCGCTGGAGCGCCGTCCCACCTCGCCGGAGATGCGCAGCCGCCCCCTGCTTTCCCTCGATCCCCTCTAGATCGAGGAGGAGGACGACAGGCGCCACCTCACGTGGGCCCCGCGTACGGCCCAGTCAGAGACGGCCCAATCTACCTCCTCCCCCTCGTCCTGGGCCAGGCCCATGGTGAGCCACCCCTCTAAGTCCCGCCCATGCGTCATTTAGCTATTGTGCGCCCTTTCATTTTTTTCCAGAAAAACTGCTAAGTCCCTAAAAATCTGTATCATGTGTGCATATTCATCATTCCATAACTTTATGTCTGGTGCTCCCTTTTGCATGCATAATATATCAAAATGTTCATCTGATTGTGTACTTCATTTCGTTCCATTGCACCATGTTCATTTGAGTTCATCTTGATGCCCTAAATGTTGTTGCAAGAGTGCTATGTGATGTTAGTTTCAGATTCTTACCAGATATTGGACATTTGTCATTTTTGCCATGATTAATGTGTGCCTCCTTTGATCTTGAGCCCTACATGTGTTTTGAAGTATGCCATGCCATCTTTACAGGGGTGCATTCCATGTATTTTTGTGATCTATGTGGTGACTAGCACAAGCATGCAAAGTAGCTCTCGTGATGTTGCTGATTTCAGGGACTTAGAATTTCAGTCTTTGATCTGCTGTTATTTTTAGGCCATGTATTCTTGTTGCTACAAAGTGATCCATGCCTCTTTTGAGCATGTTCAGTAAGGATGATTTTGAGATATTGTTATGATCTATCCATCCATGTCTTTGTTTTAAATTATGGACCACTATAGCTTGACTCAATCCTGCTCTACTTTTGCTATAAAATGTTCCTGGTAGATTGTTTACATGTTAAGCAATTTTGTCGAGGTTGTTATAGTTTATCCATGCATGCTATGAGGTTGTTCTTGCCATGCTTAGATTCTATGCCATGTCTTCTTGTTGGGTGTATGCTTAGTATGTCATGCAATGCCTTGCGGTGAGTGCATCGAGCTCGTAAACATGCCTGCATGAACCTGTTTTGCCATGTTCCAGTTTTCTGCTAAGTCTGAATCCGTTAACGAAAGTTGCTATATTCACATGGTTGCCATATTATTTTCTGATCCCTTTTGGCTCATAGTCAGTAAGGGACTTTTGTTATATGTTTTGTGTAGTTTCATGCCATGCCTTACTTTGCCATGATATGTTCCTGTAGCATGTTGTTACCTTGCTCTAAACATTGCTTCCTGATGTTAAATTCCTGACATGTTATTTTCACTAAGTCTGTAACCTGATATGTTTTGCACTTTTGCCATGCTTGTTTGAACCTGCTATTGAGTGAATTAGCCGTAGCTCAGTGTTCATCT
Organism: Triticum aestivum; assembly: GCF_018294505.1. Taxonomy (NCBI): domain Eukaryota; kingdom Viridiplantae; phylum Streptophyta; class Magnoliopsida; order Poales; family Poaceae; genus Triticum; species Triticum aestivum. The sequence goes on along the minus strand of NC_057800.1, from coordinate 277,687,335 downwards.
TTTGTCAAGCATCTTGAGTGGATCCCTGCCATGTATTTTGTTGTTATGTTGGAGTGTAGTAGCTTGTTGTTCTTGATGCATTTAAATGGTCGCGTGTTGTTAATCGCAGATCGGTGCCATATTTGTTTTGATTGCCATTTGCAAACCGTGCATCCGATTCCGGTGATCTTTATATCGATTTCGACCGAAATCAACTCATATTTCCTGCGGCACTCTTGGTTTTCCAAGTTGAGGCCAGGTTCAATCTTTCCTCTCCGAAACATGCATATGCATTGCATATCACATCCCGCATATCATGTCATGTTTTGCACCATGTTGCTTGTGCATTGCAACGTGGTTGATTGTGTCTCCCTTTGCTTGTGTTCTTGCTTTGGGTAGAGCCGGGAGACGAGTTCGTGTTCGAGGTACCCGTTGAGTACGCTTACGAGGATCAAGCTTTCATCTTCTCAGAGAACTTTGCAGCCCATGCTACGATGCCTACGAGGATCAAGCTACAATGACATACCCTCAAAATCACTTCTATCTTTGCTTGCTAGATGCTCGCTATTTTGCTATGCCTATGCTATGATACCTACCACTTGCTTATCATGCCTCCCATATTTCCATGTCAAACCTCTAACGCACCTTGTCCTAGCAAACCGTTGTTTGGCTATGTTACCGCTTTGCTCAGCCCCTCTTATAGCGTTGTTAGTTGCAGGTGAAGATTGGAGTTTGTTCCTTGTTGGAACATGTTTATTGTTGGGATATGACAATATCTCTTATTTTAATTAATGCACCTATATACTTGGTAAAGGGTGGAAGGCTCGGCCTTATGCCTGGTGTTTTGTTCCACTCTTGCCGCCCTAGTTTCCGTCATACCAGTGTTATGTTCCTTGATTTTGCGTTCCTTACGCGGTTGGGTTATAATGGGAACCCCTTGATAGTTCGCCTTGAATAAAACTCCTCCAGCTAGGCCCAACCTTGGTTTTACCATTTTCACTAACAACCTAGCCTTTTTCCCTTGGGTTTCCGGAGCCCGAGGGTCATCTTTATTTCCCCCCCCCCCCCCCCCGGGCCAGTGCTCCTCTAAGTGTTGGTCCGAAACGGGCAGCCTGCGGGGCCACCTCGGGGCAACTCGAGGGTTAGTTTTACTCGTAGCTTGACCTATCCGGTGTGCCCTGAGAACGAGATATGTGCGACTCCTATCGGGATTTGTCGGCACATCGGGCGGCTTTGCTGGTTTAGTTTCACCATTGTCGAGATGTCTTGTAACCGGGATTCCCAGTCTAATCGGATTGTCTTGGGAGAAGGAATATCCTTCATTCACCGTGAGAGCTTGTGATGGGCTAAGTTGGGACACCCCTGCAGGGATTTGAACTTTTGAAAGCCGTGCCCGCGGTTATGGGCAGATGGGAATTTGTTAATGTCCGGTTGTAGAGAACTTGACACTTAACTTAATTAAAATGCATCAACCGCATGTGTAGCCGTGATGGTCTCTTTCCGGCGGAGTCCGGGAAGTGAACACAGTGTTGGAGTTATGCTTGAACGTAAGAAGTTTCAAGATCACTTCTTGATCATAGATTCTCGAACATGCTTTGCCTTCTCTTCTCGCTCTCTTTTGCGTATGTTAGCCACCATATATGCTAGTGCTTGCTGCAGCTCCACCTCACATACCTTTTACCTACCCATATGCTCAAATAGTCTTGGTCGCGAGGGTGTGAGATTGCTGAGTCCCCGTGACTCATAGATTACTTCCAAAACTAGTTTGCAGGTGCCGATGAAACCGTGCAGGTGACTCAACCGAGCTCGAGGAGGAGCTCGATGAAGATCTTGTTCATCGTGTTTTCTCGTTCCCGCTGATCAGTAGTGGAGCCCAGTCGGGGCGATCGGGGATCTGTAGCATGAGGGGTGGTCTTCTTTTATTTTGGTTCCGTGGTCGGACCTTGATTGTATCTGTTGATGTAATGCTTTATTCATGTATTGTGTGAAGTGGCGATTGTAAGCCAACTCTATACCTCTTTCTTATTCAGTACATGGGAGGTGTAAAGATTACCCCTCTTGCGACATTGCCTTCAATGTGGTTATGCCTCTAAGTCGTGCTCCGACACGTGGGAGATATAGCCGTATCGAGGGTGTTACAGGTCATCCACTTGAGGAAAAATTGGTACTGTTCTACAAACTCTGCGCTTGGAGGCCCAACACAGGTCTACAAGAATAAAGTTGCATACTAGACACCAAGATCTTTTCTGGTGCCATTGCTGGGGAGGTGAGTGCTTGAAGGTATATCTCTAGATCTTGCAATTGAATCTTTTAGTTTCTAGTTTTATCACTAGTTTGGTTTGTAAAAGAAAACTACGAAAAAAATATGAAATTCAGGTTGCATCATATTTTTGATCATCTTTATAATATCTTCTTGAAAATCATGGTTCAAAAAATTGTGCTCAATTACTAGAAGAAGAAGTCAATAAAATGTTTGGCACAAAATATTTGAATGATGAGCATGATTGCAATGTTGTTAGTATGAATTCTTTGAATATCCATGATGCTAATGATATGCAAAGCTACAAGCTTGGGGATGCTATGTTTGATGAAGATGATATTTTTGTCCCCCAATTTTTGATGTGCAAATTTATTATGATGAAAGGATGCCTCCTATTTTATGATGATTATACTGATGAAAGTGGGTTTAGAAGAGTGTCAACTTTAGGAAGTAATGATCCCACTATTTTGGAGGGTGTTGAATCTTATTGTGATGATGATGAAAGTGGATTCGGAGAGGTTATGAATTTATTTAATGATGAATCCACCATTTTGGATGAGGCTTCAATTGACTATTAGAACAAGGTTGCTATCTATGATGATTATGGTGATGACATGTATGCTATATTGAATAATGATAACCATGAAACTTATCATCATGATTTTAATTTTCAATCCCTTGATAGTTATTTTGTTGAGTTTGCTCCCACCACAATTGATGAGAAGAAATTTGTTTATGTGGGGAGTAATAAAATTTCTATGCTTGTGGATCATGAAAAGAATGCTTTATATGATTGTTATATTGTTAAATTTCTTCATGATGCTACTGAAAATTATTATGAGGGAGGAACTTATGCTTGTAGGAATTGCAATAATATCAAGTTTCCTCTCTATGTGTTGAAAATCTTGAAGTTATGTTTGTTTTGCCTTCCTATCTAGTTGATTCTTGCTCTCATGAATTGTTTGATCACAAAATTCCTATGCATAGGAAGTGGGTTAGAATTAAATGTGCTAGTCCTATGCTTCTTGATGCTCTTGTTATGTTTCAATTCTAATATTTTATGCGAGCATCATTGAAATCTTCATGCATTGCTAAAAAGGCAGTAAAGAAAAGTGCTTGTTGGGAGACAACCTGATAACCCACAAGTATAGAAGATCGCAATAGTTTTTGAGGGTAGAGTATTCCACCCAAATTTATTGATTCGACACAAGGGGAGCCAAAGAATATTCTCAAGTATTAGCAGTTGAGTTGTCAATTCAACTGCACCTGAAAGACTTAATATCTGCAGTAAAGTATTTAGTAGCAAAGTAATATGGAAGTGATGGTAATAGCGGCAAAAGTAACAGTAGTAGTTTTTGTAGTGATTGTAATAGTGGCAACGGAAAAGTAACTAAGCAAATATCAATATATGAAAAGCTCGTAGGCAATGGATCAGTGATGGATAATTATGTCGGATGCGATTCCTCATGCAACAGTTATAACATAGGGTGACACAGAACTAGCTCCAGTTCATCAATGTAATGTAGGCATGTATTCCGAATATAGTCATACGTGCTTATGGAAAAGAACTTGCATGACATGTTTTGTCCTACCCTCCCGTGGAAGCGAGGTCCTATTAGAAACTAAGGGATATTAAGGCCTCATTTTAATAGAGTACCGGAACACAGCATTAACACTTAGTGAATATATGAACTCCTCAAACTATAGTTGTCGGAGTAATGGGCCATGGGTAGGCTAACCCAGGCCCGGAACCTTTCAAGACATTGAGGCAGACTGCGCCCCTCGAGACCCCAGGACGAAGAGCCGCCTTCTGAGAGTCGGCGGCGAGGCGGCTGACTGCCCACTCGCGGTCGAGTGGCAGGGACGACTTCAGGATAACCCGACTCCTAACTGGAGACTTTCAGAGAAGCCGGCCTTGGGGAGTCGGCCCGCGACGCCAACAACCCCCATGCCCTCATAAAGAGGGACGGGACGGGGAGTGGCCATAGTAAGGTCCACTCCCACCCCTTTTCCAAGGGCGGGCGTGGCTACAGTACGCCGTACCCGCAGAGATCTCCGCACGGCGCGACACTATTGCCATGCCGGCCCTGACGTCAGCCCCAGAGGGCGGAGTCCTGTGCCCACGACGGCCTACCGGTACGACCCAGGGATGATGGGTCCCACCAGTTGGCGGGCGTACGAAAGATGGCGAGAGCGCCACCAGTCGGCCCGGATGGGAGTCGGCCACCAGGAGTCGGCCGGCCCCTCCCACGGGCCCCACACACCATTAATCAGACACGACAGGTAGTGGCCACAGTGATCGCCCGCCAGACGGCGAAGCTGTCGCCACGACCTCATGACCGAGCCTGCGTCATTAGAGGCACGGCTACAGTAATCTGCAGCCGGCAAGACCCGCCCGCTGCGGACACGGCCTGTCGGCTCCGTACCGAGCCAGTCGGCGGGGCCCACCAGTCGGCAGGCCCCAGGAGTCGGCGGATAAGACGGCGGCCAGAGAGACTGACGGCTGGGCCCGCACCCAACCAGATTACCATTGTACCCCTGGGGGTAGGCCTATATAAACCCCCCAGGGCATCCATGCAAAGGGTTGGAATCCATTAGCACTAGACCAGATCATATAGGAAGGAGAGAGCTAGCCTTGCCTTCTCCTACCTCTAGGAAACAGCTCGAGGAGCAACCGTGTAAACGCTTTGCCATAGTGATCATGCGGAGACCCCGCAGAGCAGCAGTAGGGGTATTATCTCCCCGGAGAGCCCCGAAGCTGGGTTAGATTCGCCGACGTGCATGCCTTCACCTTATCCCGTTTCCAGGCACCGGCGACGTTCTACTCGCCCCCACCATGATAAGCCATCCTTTGGCATATGTCGCACCCAACCCCCGACGTTTGGCGCCCTCCGTGGGGCTTGGTGCACCATCGACCGGAGACCTGCTCTGGACGGGAACCCTTTTCCTCCCAAGAGAGCGCAGCCAGCCCGGCACGCCAGACGGAGTTTGCGCTGACGCGCTGCATGGCCCTGTGATCGCCTGCACAGCCAGCTGCCTCGCCGATCTTGTCGGCGAGGTTCGCCTCTCCGATGAACCTGCATCCAACGCAGGCACGGGCGGCCCCGAGAGCCTCCTCGCGGGCCTCCTCGACCAACTCCACGTCACCGGCGAGCCTGCTGTGGACTTGGAGTTTGTAGGCTCCACTGACCCGATGCTGGTCGACTCTGACACCGTGTCGCTCAACGTGTTCCCCACCAATGTGGTGGTCTACGACGAGCCTCTTCCTCGTGCGGAGAGCGACGAAAGCACCATCACCGAGGTCCTCGTCATTGGTCATGATGAGCCTCCCGGCGGAGGAGCGCATGACCCACTTGGTGCAACACTGCAAGAACTGACTACGCCCATTCCGGAAGACGCTGACGCGGAGACGTTGGAGGCGCGCCGCCTTCAGCTCGTCGAAGGCGCCAAGAAGCTGGCTAGCATGAGACGCTTGTCAGAAGCCTACCAGCGTGAGATGGACCGCGCTGTGGGTGGCTCGCCAGCCCCAGCTGGGCCCAGCTGCCTTGGCGCGGTCCAGCAGCGCGGCGTGGCCATTGCCAACCTATTCGGTTGTACGCCACGCCTGCGGAGAACATTCGAGCCGCCCAGGCGGTGGCAGACGAACTGGACAACTTCGAGGGCGAAGAGCGCCGCTTGATGACGGAGCGAGTCCAGCGGCTCCTCGACGCGGCTGCCACACAGAACGAGGCCGGCTGCCGCACGGAGGCACCGCAGCGACAAAACGACGACCCGCCTCCACGCCGAGATCAAGGCACGACGTCTTGGACGCCGACTGGTGGCGCCCGAGGAAGGAAAGACAAGGATCCAGCTATCAGCCATAGTCGGACTCACATTACCATAGAGCGTGACCAAGACGGCCGCCTGAGAGCAGTGGAACGACGGGACGATTGTCCACCTCCTCCTCCTCGCATGGAAAGGCGAGTCTCCCCGCTGCCTGTGGACCATCCGACTCTCGGCGACCGCCTTGGCCGCCGAGACGGAGTCAGAGAAAACGACGCCCGCCACCGGATCGACCGACTTCATCGATCCCTGGCGCTGGAAGAAGAAGACGAGTTGGGTCCGCCTTGTTTCGGGCCCCGCATTCGAGACGAGCCCATTCCTAAAGGGTTCACGCTCCCAAGAGACACGCCCAAGTACACTGGCTCCGTGAAGCCGGAGGACTGGCTGGTTGACTACTCCACGGTCGTCAACATAGCGAACGGCAACAAGTGTGTCACCGTAAAATAGGTTCCGCTCATGCTCCATGGCACGGCCCGGACATGGCTGAATAGCCTGAAGCCCCACAGCATCAACAGTTGGGTCGACTTCACCGATGCATTCATCTGCAACTTCACAAGCACGTACAAGCGTCCTCCCAAGCCTCGTCAGCTTTCCTTGTGCATGCAAGGCCCCAGCGAGTCGACTCGCGACTACCTCATGCGTTGGGCCGAGCTTCGGAACTCCTGCGAGGGCGTGCACGAGGTGCAGGCTATCGAGTACTTCACCGCCGGGTGTAGAGAAGGCACCCTCCTCAAGCACAAGCTCCTCTGCGACGAGCCAGAAACCCTCGACGAGCTGCTGATCATAGCGGACAAGTATGCCACGGCTGACTCCTTCATGAAGGCGGAGATTCAAGTTAGCGCGACTGGCAAAGTGGCCCCTGAGGCTCCTAGAACTCCGGAAGGAGACGCCAGTCGGCGGCAACAGCAGAACGACCACAAGCACAAGGCCCCGCAGCCGGCTTCCAGCAGCCGGCAGGTGGCGATAGTTGAAGACCAGCAGACGGATGGGCAGCCTCCACCCAAGCGGCAGAAAGGTGGCAAGCCCAACTGGTTGCCGGCTTTCTCATACGAGCAGACTCTGGATGGTCCTTGCAAGTTTCATAGCGGCACGAAGCCATCGAATCACACCACCCGGAAGTGCCACTAGCTCACCAGGATCGCCAAAGGAGACGGCCTCCTCCCTCCCCTGCCTGCTGGGCAGCAGCCTCCGCCCCAGCAGTTGGCTGTCAGGCCAGTCGGCGCAGTATAAGACGAGTACCCCGAAGAGCACGGAGCCTACGTGATATTTACCAGTGTGGCTGATGATCGATGCAGCAGGCGGCTGCAGCGACAAGAGGTGAATGCAGTAGCATCAGAGACACCAGAGTTCATGCACTGGTCCGAGAAGCCTATCAGCTGGAGCAGAGCTGATCACCCAGAGGTGATGCCGAGTCCTGGCTCTTATGCCTTGGTCTTGGATGCCACCTTTGCCACGGATAGACGAGCTGCTCGTTTCTCGTGAGTTCTGATAGACGGAGGCAGCATCATCAACATCCTGTACAAGGACACCATGGAGAAGTTAGGAATCAAGCAAAGACAGCTTCAGAACAGCCGGATCGTGTTGCACGGCATTGTTCCTGGTCTTTCTTGCTCACCAATCGGCAAGATCCTGATGGACGTCCTCTTTGGAGACAAAGATCACTTCCGCCGAGAGTCAGTTTGGTTTGAGGTGGTGGATCTCGAGAGCCCATACCATGCATTACTTGGCCGACCCGCCCTGGCCAAGTTCATGGTGGTCCCCCACTACGCCTACCTCAAGATGAAGATGCCCAGTTCCAAGGGGATTCTGACCATAGCCGGTGACTACCGAAAGTCGTCTACCTGTGCAGCTGAGAGTAGTAGGCTGGCCGAGTCCCTGGTGATTGCGGTGGAGAAGCGGCTCCTTGACCGGGTTGTGGCGATGGCCGGCAAGCAGCTAGAGGTGTCGCCTAACCCAAAGGAGTCGGAGGCTGAGGGTTCGTTCAAGCCGGCCAAAGAGACAAAGAAGATACCTTGGATCCGGAGCACCCAGAGAGGTACGCTGTCGTAGGCGCAAACCTCGACAGCAAATAGGAAGGCGAGCTCGTCGATTTCCTCCGTGAGAATCAGGACATCTTCGCATGGTCCCCCAAAGACATGCCAGGTGTACCGACGGAATTCACCGAGCACAAGTTACATGTCCGATCTGATGCAAAGCCGGTCAGGCAGCCCTTGCGCTGCCTATCAGAAGAAAAGAGAAGAGTTGTCAGAGAAGAGATAGCCCAACTCCTAGCAGCCGGCTTCATTATGGAAGTATTCTTTCTAGTGTGGCTAGCCAACCCGGTCCTAGTACTGAAGAAGAACAAGCAGTGGCGAATATGTATTGACTACACAAGCCTCAACAAGGCTTGCCCCAAAGACCCGTTTGCTTTACCAAGAATTGATCAGGTGATAGACTCCACAGCCGGATGCGAGCTGTTGAGCTTTTTGGATGCATATTCAGGATATCACCAGATCAAGCTGAACCCGGCTGACAGACTGAAGACCGCCTTCATCACGCCGTTTGGAGCTTTCTGCTACCTCACCATGATGTTTGGCTTGAGGAATGCTGGCGCCACCTTTCAGCGTTGCATGCAGAAGTACCTCCTCAAGCAACTCGGTAGAAACGCCCACGTCTACATGGACGATGTGGTGGTGAAGACGGAGAAGCGTGGAACATTGCTGGAAGAACTCAAGGAGACCTTTGAGAACCTGCACCGATTCCAGATCAAGCTCAACCCTGAGAAGTGCGTCTTTGGAGAACCAGCCAGCCAACTCCTTGGCTTCCTGGTCTCTGAACACGGCATAGAGTGCAACCCTGTAAAGATCAAGGCCATTGAGAGGATGGAGGTACCCAGCCGACTGTTGGACGTGCAAAAGTTCACCGGCTGCTTGGCGTCCATCAGCCGATTCATCAGTCGGCTGGGCGAGAAAGCTCTCCCCTTATACCAGCTCATGAAGAAGACCACTTTTTTTGAGTGGAACCACAAGGCGGATGAAGCTTTTCTCCAGTTGAAGAAGATGCTGACTACTCCACCCGTTCTGGTGGCTCCGAATCCTAAGGAGACTATGCTCCTGTACATCGCCGCCACCAGCCGGGTAGTCAGCACAGTCATTGTAGTGGAACGTAAGGAGGAAGGCAAGGCACTACCTGTCCAGAGACCGGTATATTACCTGAGCGAAGCGTTGTCGACCTCCAAGCAGAACTACCCCCACTGCCAGAAGATGTGCTATGGCGTGCACTTTGCCGCCAAGAATTGAAGCCTTACTTTCAAGAGCATCCAATCACTGTGGTCTGCACGGCCCCACTTGCCGAGATCATCGGAATCCGAGATGCTTCTGGCCGAGTGGCCAAATGGGCCACAGAGCTGGCTCCCTACACCATCCACTACCAGCCCCGAACCGCCATCAAGTCACAAGCACTGGCCGACTTCCTCGTCGACTGGGCCGAGACCCAGTACCTACCTCCAGCGCCCGACTCCACCCATTGGCGGATGCATTTCGACGGCTCCAAGATGCGCACCGGCTTGGGAGCCGGCATTGTCCTCACTTATCCTAAAGGCGACAAGCTCAAATACGCACTGCAAATCCACTTTGCCGCCTCCAACAACGTCGCCGAGTACGAGGCACTCATTCACGGGCTCCGGCTTGCCAAAGAACTTGGCATTTGCCGGATCCTGTGTTATGGCGACTCGGACTTAGTGGTCCAGCAGTCGTCTGGCGACTGGGACGCCAAAGATGCAAACATGGCGAGTTACTGTTTCCTCGTGCAGCAACTCAGTGGATATTTCGAGGGGTGCGAGTTCCTCCATGTGCCAAGAAATGACAACGACCAAGCAGACGCCTTGGCACGAATTGGCTCTACCCGCCAAGCAATACCATCTGGCGTCGCCCTTCAACGCCTCCTCAAGCCGTCTATCAAGACTTCACCAGAATCAGACTCCATCTGTGCTGGCTCCTCCCGAAGAAGTCGGATCCAACTCCAGAGCCCCGGCAGACGGTACGGGGATTTTGGCAGATGGCTCCAAAGCCGCCACAGTCGAGGCCGTCCCAGGGACTGCAGAACCCGGCTCGGGGACTGCAGCGGCCGGCCCGAAGACTCCAGAACTCGGCCCAAGGGCTGCGCTAGTCGGCCTAGGGACTTCATTAATCCAGCAAGCGGTTGTTGACCCAGCCTGCCGCCTCCCAGCCCAGCCGCCCTTGTCCAAGTCGCAGTTCTGGCAGTCGAAGAAATAGCAGCACCCTCATGGGCCCAGCCCATCCTCAAATTCCTAGTGAGCAAAGAGCTGCCGACTGATGAGACCTTAGCTCGGCAAGTACAATGCCGAGCGGCAGCCTACACCATAGTCAACAGAGAGCTGGTCAGGCGCAGCGTCACTGGTGTCTACCAGCACTGCGTAGAGCCAGAGCAAGGCCAAGCAATTCTCAAAGATATCCATCAAGGCGAGTGCGGCCACCATGCGGCTTCAAGAGCACTCGCCGCCAAAGCTTTCCAACACGGTTTATTTTGGCCAACGGCCTTAGAAGAGGACAAGGAATTGGTCCAAAAATGGAAAGGGTGCCAGAAGTTCTGCTCCAAGCCGCATCAGCCGACTTCTGCACTCAAGACCATCCCCATTGCCTGGCCTTTCGCAGTTTGGGGTCTAGACATGGTGTGACCATTCAAGACAGCACGAGGTGGCTTAACTCACTTACTTGTCGCGGTGGACAAGTTCACCAAGTGGATAGAAGCGAAGCCAATCAAGAAACTAAATGGTCCGACTGCCGTGACTTTCATCTCCGACATCACAATTCGGTACGACATATCACACAGCATCATCACCGACAACGGCACGAATTTTGCCAAAGGCGCCTTGGCCGTTTCTGTGCGACACAGGGCATCCGACTAGACCTAGCATCCGTCGCCCATCCACAGTCAAATGGCCAGGTGGAGCGAGCAAACGGCCTCATCCTGTCCGGCATCAAGCCCCGACTGGTCGAGCCTCTGGAGCGCTCGGGTGGCTGCTGGCTCGACGAGTTGCCAGCCATCCTCTGGAGTCTGCGCACGACTCCAAACAAGTCAACCGGCTTCACGCCTTTCTTCCTCGTCTACGGTGCTAAAGCCGTCATCCCAACGAACATAGAGTTCGATTCCCCGCGAGTCACCATGTACACCGAGGAAGAAGCAGAAGAAGCACGACAAGACGGCGTCGACCTGCTGGAAGAGGGCCGGCTGTTGGCACTCAGCCGGCCCAGCATCTACCAGCAGAGCCTGCGCAGATACTACAACATGAAGGTCAGGCCGAGATCTTTCTAGGAGGGCGACCTCGTGCTCTGACTAATGCAGCGAACAGCCAGCCAGCACAAGCTGTCGGCGCCTTGGGAAGGCCCCTTCATCATCAGCAAAGTACTGGGCAACGACTCCTACTACCTGATCGATGCTCAGAAGCCCCGAGCACGCAAGAGGGACGACTCCGGCAAGAGACAGAGCGGCCATGGAATGCAAATCTCCTCCAAAAATTTTACAGTTAAACCCAGTACGTATCACGCTACCTTTTGTATTAAAAGTACCAAGACTTCGGCCCCCCGAGAAGAGCTCGGGGACTGCCCTCTTTTATCTATATGATAATAAATATGCCTTCGAGTATATTACTTTTATGCCGCTTGGCACCGGGTTCGACTAGTCGGCCCGGGGACTTGCCGTCCTGCGCTATGAAACGCTTCCTGCAGCCGGACAAGTAGTGTGTGGCGTCTAAGCCGTCTCCTGCCAGAAGCCACAGCTCGCAGAGCGACTTACTGGTGGGCAGGAGTAAGGAAGAATGGGCGTCCGCATGAAAAATGGCTAAGGACTCAAAGCACAAACATAGCTTAAGGCCGGCTTCCAGCCTTTTTTCGCAAACCGGCTCTTGAATAGTCGGCTTGTCGCCTTCTATCCGACTTGTTAAACAACTCTAAAACGGCTAAGTACTTGCCTTCCCAAAGTGACCAAGAATTTGATCCAGCAGCAGTCCACAGAGCGGCTATCCGACTGACAAAGACGGCAACTGAGGGAAGACGGCAAAGGAAAAAGCCAAAAGAACAATGAGCAAGAAAAGATAGAAATCAGGTGAATATTTACATAACAAAGGCCCTTGGCCAAATCTTCGAGCAGAATTTCAAAATACACCCAGTGGGTGGAATTGTGCGAATTAACAAGTTCTTCAAAGACTATTAGAACAGGTAAAACAAAGACAAGGTGGCAGCCTAGGGGGCGGCAGACGGGTTTGGAGGATCGGAGGAGACGGCGGTGTTGGATGTTGGGGCGGCCGGCTGGGCGATCTCGGCTTGACCACCTCCCGCGGCAGTCGGCTCGGGCAGGCACGGCTCGTTGCTGGAGGCGCGGTCGAGCTAAGGCTGGCCGCCCGCTCCGTCTTCCGGTGCCTCCATCTCGCTTTCATCCTCCGCCTTGTCTTCCTCCTCGATGCTGGAGCCGATCACCTCTGCCGAGTCCTTGCTGTAGTCGGGGTTCAGCCCAAACCACTCCGGCGGTACCTCCCCGCCGTCTTCAGCCCGCTCAAGGTGTCGGTGTACTCAGCGATCGCCGCCGCACACTTGACAAGGGCATCTTCCGCGGCTGCCAGCTCCGGCTGGGCCTCTGACCGGAGTGTGGCCAGCCGGTCTAGGTCTAGCCCCGGATACCACGCCTTGACGAATTACAAGGCTCGGCGTGCTCCGGCCCGGCCGAGGAACCTTTCCAGGCCTCAAGACGGCCAGCCGCGACCTCCAGCTAGTCGGCAGTCCAACTGGGGGTGCACGGAGCCTGCACGTCTGGCCACAGGGCGGCGATCGCTTGGGCGCCGACACGTTGAAGCCGGCGCAGCATCTGGTGGGCCGGCCGCAGGCGAGCCCCAATGCTCAGAATATGCTCGTCAAGGGTCCGAGGGGCATCAGCGGCGATCTCCGCGCCATGCGCCCCCCACTCCTCGTGGTCGGCCTCGATAGCTTGAATGGCAGCCAGCGAGTGGCCAGGGAAGAAGTCTGCCAAGACGGAAAGAATGAAGAACAAGTCAAAAAAACCAGGAGTCGGCTCGACCTATAGTCAGCGGCTCGACGAAGGAAAGCAAAGAAGCTCACAGTCGACGAGGTCCTCGATCTCGTGGAAGCCGGAGGCCAGCATTACCTCCTTGTCAGTCCAGGAGGAGCGCTCGCTCGCAAACTCGTCCAGGAGGGCGGCCTCCGCCTCTTCCGCCTCCTTCTGTGTCTTCGTAAGCAGCTCCTTCTGCTCTGCCAATTGTGCGGCTAGAAGATCGCGCTCTGCGGAGAGCTTGCTGCACTCCTCCCCCTTGGCGCGTAACGTGGAGTTGGCTTCGCTCGGCTGCTGTTGAAGAGTGGCGTTGGCCTCTGAAGAAAAAGAAGAAAGAAGGTGTTAAGTCATCAACGAAGAAGGTCGCCGGGGAGATCCGGCCCGACTGCTTAGCAGTCGGCCCGAATCTCGGGGACCACAGCCCGCGGGTGCGCCAGCGCGCCCCCGCAAAGAAGAAAAAGGACTCACTCCGGCTCTCTGACAAGTCGGCGGTCCGCTTGCCCAGCTCTTCAATGTTGCGGTTGAAGGCGGTGACACGGAGGTCGTGATAGTCCTGCAACAAGTATTTCAGAACAAAGGTTAGTACCCGGAACTCACCAATTGGAGTTCCGGGCCACCTGCTCAGCAGCCGGCCCAAAACTCGGGGACTACACCCAGTGGGTGCGCTGGCGTGCCCCCACAGAGAGGAACAAGAAAACAGGGACAAAGGAGAAAGCATACCCGGATGGCTGCCCGCGACGCCAGGTGCGCCTTGGTGCAATTTTGGATGGCGTCGCTATCAGCTTGCAGCTTCGTCTGAACATCCAGAAGCGCCTGGTTCAGCGGGCCCGTGCCGCCTCCTCGCACCCACCCAATGGGCGTGGCACTTGTCGCTTCGGCGCCTGGAATCGTCGAGCTGGCGGTATCGGTACCCAAGGGGCGTGGCGCCGAAGTCGCCTTCTCAAGACGGCAGCGTGTTGGTGACCCGACTTGAAGGAGTAGCCTTGCCACGGCCTCGTCTTCAGTCGGCGGCAAGGGCGGATCCGCCGGCTGTTTGCCTTGCGCGCTCCTAGACGGTGGCGGGGGCGGCTGTGGCGGCGCGACCGCGTCCGGCATGGGGGCGTCACCGCCGCCTCTCTCCATGATTGGGAACTCGCCGCCGGCTTCCCCCGACTGCTCCGTGAACTCCAGGGGCGGCAGCGCAGAGTTCAGAGGGGTGACGAACACCGCCAACCGCCAGGGCACGACTTCCTTAGCCGGCCGCTTTGCCGCAGCAGCGGCCTCGGCCGCCTCCAGCTTCTTCAGGGCGGAGGCCTCCGCCTTCTCGGCCTCCACTTTCTCCCGGCGGGCGGCCTCATCCTCCTCGCGCTTCTCCTGCGCGTTCTGCTCCATCGCCTCCCGAAGGTCGGCGGCAGGGTCAATCCGTCGAGTGGTGGTAGACGTCTCCACCGACCCCATAACGGAGGCGGCGGCAACCCTCTCAAGAGTGAGGGGAGCCCTGAGGCGAGAAAAGCATATGAAAAACTCAGACAAGATCAACAAAGAGAAAATAAAGATAAGGGACGGAGGCGCTTATGCAGAGACCAGCGGCGGCTTCTTCACTTCCTTGCGGAAGCGGTTGACTTTCGCGGCCGCCTCTTCCCGCTTGGTCGCGGCGGCCGCTCCCTTGAACTTCTTCGACCGGCCACCAAGCGTACTCGGCCCGGCCCGACGCTTCTTCGCACCGCCTTGAGCGTCCAAGCCGGCGGAGGAACTCGCGCTTGGCTGGCCGGCCTTTGGCTGGCGACGCGGGGCGACTTCTCCCTCAGCCTCGTCGTCAGGCCAGTCGGCGAAAGTGGCCGAAGGCTTGGAGCCGCCTGCTTCTCCTCCTCCTCCCTCGGTGTTGGCTTCCATGGCCGCCACCCCCAAGTCAGGATCATCGACGTCGCTCTCCGCCCGATAGGGGACAAACTGAGAGCCGGCCCCATGGTGCTAGCCGAAGGAGGGACAAGAGGGTTCTGATTCAAAACAAAAACAGTCAGACTTGACAAGTTGGACTCAGCAACCAAAGAAACGGAAGAAGAAGGAAGATGACTTACAATAGGCGGGGGTTGGCGTGCGAATACGGCTCCTTGCCGAACCGCCAGTCCACCGAGAGACCGCAGTTCGCGATGTAGTTCACCGTGTTCGCCACCTCCACATGAGGCATGTCCTTGGAGCACATCTGACTCGGGTCCCGATGACCGCTCATCTGGCAGATCAGGTGAGGTCGGCCTTGGAGTGGGAGGACTCGGCGCGCCATGAAGGCGGCCAGCAAGTCGGCCCCGGTCAAGCCCTCCGACTGCGTCAGCACTCGGATTCGCGCGATGGCGGCGGCACCAACGGGAGATAGCGTCTTGGCTCGGTGTGACCAGCTGGGGAGCCTTCCAGCCGGCGCACCGGCTTCGTAAGCCGGCAGGTTAACCCAGTCGCCTTCTGGGGCGACGTTCTTCACATAAAAATAGGACCGCTGCCACATCTTCACCGACTTAATCAGTGCGATGGTGGGAAACGGATTGTCGACCACTGATCTCCGCATCGCGATGAATGTACCGCACTGGGCCGGCACGCCGGCGACGTGTGTGCCAAGCTTGGACTGGAAGAACTCACCCCAGAGCTCGATGGTGGGGAGAACGCCGAGGAAGCCTTCGCACGGGGTGGCGAAGGCAGCCAGCAGCACCACCATGTTCGGAGTAAGGTGGTGCGGCTGGAGCCCGTGGAACTCCAAGAAGGAGCGAAAGAAGCCACTCGCCGGCAGCCCCAGGCCGCGCATAAGGTGCGAGCGGAATATGACCCGCTCGCCCTCCTCCGGCGCTAAGTCCCTGCCGGGCAGCCGCCGTGTCTGGCGGAGGATCTCGATGTTGTTGTCGTCAATCTCGGAGCCATCCCACACTCCAGAGCGTACAACAGGAGGCACGGCGGCAGAGGAAGAGCTCATCGCTGCGGGCGCAGCGTGGTTCGGAGCAGCAGCAGCAAGAGGAAGAAGAAGCAAGAAGGAGTGAAAGGGAGTGGGGAGAATGGGCGCGCGTGCTTCGCCGCCCCCTCCCCCCGCCTACTTGTAGGCTCGTGGGCTGAGAAGCCAAGGGGGCGGTCGTGGTATTAACTGCACCCGGGACCCCACAACCCACACGATTTACCACACGAAGTTACCACGTGCAATAACCGCGCGGGAACCCCAACCATCCGCACGGCCACAACGGATCCGTTCGCATGCCGAGGCACGGTAGTGGCGGGCCCGCCTGTAGGCCTGTCCCGTCGTGCGTGTGGGTGAGCAGACTAGCTCAGCCACGTGGCGCCTCGCAACGGGTCCACCACGGGCGGCGATCCGGAAGCTTATTAGGCACGCCGCCTGAACTCCGCCGCGACGTTCAAACTTTTCTAGGGGCAAGTCGGCCTTGAGCAAGTCCGACTCCAACTAGTCGGCTTGACAGAGGACGTCTAGCGAGGCCCAGATCCATCCACCGGAGAGAAGAAACTGTTGAGGCTCCTCGACATGTCGCCCTCGGAGCCTCACCAGCATCGGGGACTACTGTCAGAGTAATGGGCCATGGGTAGGCTAACCCAGGCCCAGAACCTTTCAAGACATTGAGGCAGACTGCGCCCCTCGAGACCCCGGGACGAAGAGCCGCCTTCTAAGAGTCGGCGGCGAGGCGGCCAACTGCCCACTCGCGGCCGAGTGGCAGGGATGACTTCAGGATAAGCCGACTCCTGACTGGCGACTTCCAGAGAAGCCGGCCTTGGGGAGTCGTCCCGTGATGCCAACAACCCCCATGCCCTCATAAAGAGGGACGGGACGGGGAGTGGCCATGGTAAGGTCCACTCCCACCCCTTTACCAAGGGCAGGCGTGGCTACATTATGCCGTACCCGCAGAGATCTCCGCGCGGCGCGACACTATTGCCATGCCAGCCCTGACGTCAGCCCAGAGGGCGGAGTCCTGTGCCCACGACGGTCTGCCGGTATGACCCAGGGATGATGGGTCCCACCAGTCGGCGGGCGTACGAAACACGGTGAGAACGCCACCAGTCGGCCCGGATGGGAGTCGGCCACCAGGAGTCGGCCGGCCCCTCCCACGGGCCCCACGCACCATTAATCAGACACGACAAGTAGTGGCCACAGCGATCGCCCGCCAGACGGCAAAGCTGTCGCCACGACCTCATGACCGAGCCTGCGTCATTAGAGGCAGGGCTACAGTAATCTGCAGCCGGCAAGACCCGCCTGCTGCGGACATGGCCTGTCGGCTCTGTACCGAGCCAGTCGGCGGGCCCCAGGAGTCGGCGGATAAGACGGCAGCCAGAGAGACTGACGGCTGGGCCCGCACCCAGCCGGATTACCATTGTACCCCTGGGGGGTAGGCCTATATAAACCCCCAGGGCATCCATGTAAAGGGTTGGAATCCATTAGCACTAGACCAGATAATATAGGAAGGAGAGAGCTAGCCTTGCCTTCTCCTACCTCCAGGAAATAGCTCGAGGAGCAACCCTGTAAACGCTTTGCCATAGTGATCATGCGGAGACCCCGCAGAGCAGCAATAGGGGTATTATCTCCCCGGAGAGCCCCGAAGCTGGGTAAGATTCACCGGTGTGCATGCCTTCGCCTTATCCCGTTTCCAGGCACCGGCGATGTTCTACTCGCCCCCACCATGATAAGCCATCCTTTGGCATATGTCGCACCCAACCCCCGACAATAGTCATCATCGGGAGTGGTCCCGATTATTGTCACTTCGGGGTTACTGGATCATAACATATAGTAGGTGACTATTGACTTGCATAATAGGATCAAGAACTCACATATATTCATGGAAACATAATAGGTTCAGATCTGAAATCATGGCACTCGGGCCCTAGTGACAAGAATTGAGCATAGCAAAGTCATAGCAACATCAATCTCAGAACATAATGGATAATAGGGATCAAGCCCTAACAAAATTAACTCGATTACATGATAAATCTCATCCAACCCATCACCGTCCAGCAAGCCTACGATGGAATTACTCACGCACGGCGGTGAGCATCATGAAATTGGTGATGGAGGAAGGTTGATGATGATGATGGAGACGGATTCCCCTCTCTGAAGCCCTGAACGGACTCCAGATCAGCCCTCCTGAGAGAAATTAGGGTTAGGAGGCAGCTCCGTATCGTAAAACGTGATGAATCTTTCTCTCTGATTTTTTTCTCCCCGAACGTGAATATATAGAGTTGGAGTTGAGGTCGGTGGAGCCTCAGGGGGCCCACGAGACAGGAGGGTGCGCCCCACCCTCGTGGTAGGGTGTGGGCCCCTGGTGTTTATTATTTCGCCAGTATTTTTTATAAATTCCAAAAATATTCTCCGTGAAGTTTCAGGTCATTCGGAGAACTTTTATTTCTGCACAAAAATAACACCATGCCAATTCTGCTGAAAATAGCGCCAGTCCGGGTTAGTTCCATTCAAATCATGCAAGTTAGAGTCCAAAACAAGGTCAAAAGTATTTGGAAAAGTAGATACGCTGGAGACGTATCAACTCCCCCAAGCTTAAACCTTTGCTTGTCCTCAAGAAATTCAGTTGACAAACTGAAAGTGATAAAGAAAAACTTTTACAAACTCTGTTTGATCTTGTTGTTGTAAATATGTAAAGCCAACATTCAAGTTTTCAGAAAAGATTATGAACTAACCATATTCACAATAACACTTAGGACTCATGTTTACTCATATCAATAGCATAATCAACTAGCAAGCAATAATAGTAAATCTTGGGTGACAACACTTTGTCAAAACAATCATAATATGATATAACAAGGTGGTATCTCGCTAGCCCTTTCTGAGACCACAAAACATAAATGCAGAGCACCTTTGACGTTCAAGGACTGACTAAACATTGTAATTCATGGTAAAAGAGATCCAGTCACACTCATACTCAATGTAAACTAATTGTAATGCATGCAAATGACAGCGGTGCTCTCCAATTGGTGCTTTGTAACATCCCAATTTTTCAATTTGGAATGTTATACATAGATCATTCATGCATATCATATTTTGTTGCATTTCATTTCGCGATCCTCGAAATCCTAAGCAACTCAAGGACCCTCGGAGAGAGTTGGGGATTTCTCAGTTTTCATATTTGAGTTTTATCAAATATTAAAACGAGGATTTTTGGTTTTAATTATTTTTCTCTCCGAAAATATTTCATATTAAAATATATGAGAGGAGATAATATGACTTCTCCAAAATAAAGGAAATATTGGAGGAAAACTATTAAAGTCAAATATTTGATTTTATTCAGAGTTTATTGCTATTTTATTTTAATTAGAAAAATTGCATGTTTTTCAAAGTTGCATTTTAGGGCCAAGAAAATGTTCATCTCGTTCTAAATATTTTATTTAGACAGTGAAAATTTGTTTCGGAATTTTTTAGATTTTTATTTTATTTTCTAGGATTTATTTAAGTTCCGACAAAATTATGAAAAAAAAGTCTCAGCGCCCGATTGGGCCGAAGCCCAGCCAAGCCGGCCTGCAAGCCCCGCGCCGCCATCTCCTTCCAGGAGAACGGGACGCTGCCGCCGCCCGCGATGCCGAGTCCGGCCAGGACTCTGCTCGCCCCCTTGCCCCCTCCCCAGGCAAGCAGCCCCTCTCCTTTTATACCCCTCCCCCGGAGCCCCCACCACCACCAACCCCGCCTACCTCGCCCCGCCCCGCAGAGCCGCACACCGCCGTCCTTTGCCGCGCGCCGCCGCGCACCGTTGCCGCCTGCCGCCGCCGTAGCCCCACCTCGCCGGAGCCGCTTCCCGCCTCGCCGGACCTCGTGGAGGTAAAGTCGCCATTGCCGCCGCCGTTTTTGTTTAGAAAAGACCGATCCGGTTTTTTTAGAAAAAAACCTAGGTTCGTTTTTTTAGAATAGATCGGGTTATTTTCTTCCCGGTTTAGTTTAATTAGTGGACGGTCGTCCGTACGTTCGTTTTAACGAACAGTGTTCACCCGTTAGCCGCAGACAGCGAACGGGCGTTCGTTAGCCTGTTCGTCGGTTTTTCTTTTTCTCAAATTTTTTCGTGATTATTTTCGATCATGATCTCTTATCCGATTTTTGTTTTAGTTTATCTTTTCGCTCATTTGTTGGAATCAGGCGATTCAAGCGCCTAGATCTTCGTCTCAAAACCCTCTTCCTGTTTAATCCACTTGAACAAGATTTTGGTACTGTAAAATTTGACTTAGGTCCAGATTAGTAGTCGGATCTTGTTTCTTTCACAGTTTGAGTTTCCTTGCTCCGTTTGATTTGATTCTTTTTGCAAACAGGAGTTCTTAAGTTGAAATTTCTGGTTAGTTCTTCTTATTTGAGTTTTACCCGTGCTTCTTTGCTTGATTGCTTATGCATGCTATTGTTTGTTTGCGATAGAACACCCGGAGTGTGAAGCATGCTACTACGAGTCTCTAAGTTTTGCGGAACATCGGCAAGGCAAGTAACACATTGATCATACTCTTTTCATACCCAATTTTATGCACTAGCTCCAATCCTCAAACATTGCATTATTAGGATGTGATTAGAATGTGGGTTGGGAAGTAGTTGATGAGGTGGAACCTATTGCCCTGTTAATATCAAACCCTTGGGAGTTACTTCTACGTAATGCTTATATTGCTATGCTATGCTCGTAGACGTGGTTTGGGCGAGTGAAATCCATGACAGATGTGAGATTATTAATTAATGGTTCAAATTAAGGTCGCAACTTAAATACACATATGGGTGGATTGTTTGTTGGACACCTGGGGAATCCAGTGTTGTCCTAGGATATCCCAGAGTACCCGTGTGATAATCCTATGGTCTGGCACCCAGGCTCAAAGGGAACTGAGATATTTCATGGTAGAAACTTCTGTGTGTAGCCACAAGCTATTATGGGCTCTAGCATAGTTGAGTAAGTTGCGTGAAGCTCCTGAAGAGGTGGATCAGCGGTAGAGGGATGTAGGTTGGTATGGTCTGCCCGGAGTAAGGAGTTAATGCTTCTGAAAGACTGTGTCTCAGTCATCCGTTTCTCAAACACCCGGCAGTGCGAGAAATCTAACGGAGGAGATCGGGTCTTGTGGGGAAAAGTGCGCAAACCTCTGCAGAGTGTATAAACTAATCATGGTTAGCCGTGTCCCCGGTTATGGACAAATCTTGAGTATCTAGTACTTGGATTATCGTATGTATCTCATCACTCTAAATTAATATTGTTGGGTCTATAATTACTTTTAATTGGGATTGAGTTGGAGGAATGTTCTCAATGATGTTTCAACTACCATGATAGTTAAATAAAATCTATTCCTTTGTTGTATGGAAAAATTGGCTTTTCGCAAAACTATAACCATAGAGCTTTCCAACAGCCAAATATGCGTGTAGTGATAGCATTATTCCGTTCTTGCTCTACTGTGTTACATTGCCAGCATATTCCATGTGCTGACCCGTTTTCGGGCTGCAACGTATTATGTTGTAGACTTTTCAGACGAGGAGTAAGGTTCATTAGGTCGTTGTCGTGCTGCTCAGCTATGCCATTGGAGTTGATAGACTCACTTTATCTTCCAAGCCTTCCGCTGTTATCGTATTAGATGGCATTAAGCCGTATTTATTGTAATAAGTTCTCTCTTGAGACATTCGATGTAATAAGTGTGTGATTGCTACTCTGTTATAAATCCTTTGAGTACTGTGTGTGTTAGCATTACCGATCGAGGGATGACACTGAAGCACAGAGACTTGACCGTTTGAAGTCGGTCGCTACAATATGGTATCAGAGTACACGCTGAGTGTAGGACACGACCACTAAGAAAAAACCCTAGCTCACTATTCTCTTCTCATTTCTGACTCCTCTCCAGTTTCTATTCTTTAGGATGGCGGAGGCAAGGAACACGTTTGCACAACCGAATGAAGACGCACCCTTTGGACGACACTTGAAGGAAGTCACTAGGTACCTGAACATTGGAATACCAAGCTTCACCGGGACTTACAACGCCACTTTTACTAGAAGAAGAGTGATGGATGATTCAAGTTCAAGTTCTAGGAAGGACATTCACGCCAGTCACTAAACCCATAGAGTTTTCCTTTGATGCACCAACCTGGAGTCTAGGAAAGAGTATGGCAGCTCACATCACCATGGGACGCATTGGAAAAGTTTACCAAAAGGAGCTTAAGGATACAATCTACCGGATTTGTGGGCGCTGAGATGAGCAATGGGAGATGATCAGCACCAGGAAGGATAGATCAATTGCAACTTTCATCCAGGAGTTAAACCAACACATTCGTCGCCAGGAGAACCAGATGTGCGTAGGCATGATAGATCTGAAGAAGGCGATGACTAGGATCACGGAACTAGAGGAAGAACTCAAGGCTACACACAAAGATTATGAGGAGGAAATCGTCGTACTAGTGAAGAAGAATGATGATCTGGAAAGGAAGCTAGGAGTATTCATGGGAGACCCCGCGCCAGGAGGAGAAGACAAAGAACCCAAGGAGATTCGTCCGGAGGACTACATCATCATCGACGACACCGACTCGGACCTCGACGATAGCGATGATGACTATGAAGATGAAGCTGGAGCAGACATCATGGAGTCTTCGACCGATCAATATTTTTAGTAGACCACCACATCAGTAGTAGTATTCCACCATGTATATAGTATAGTCCGAGCACTTTTGTAACGATAGTTAGATCGATTGTATTCCCTGGATTGATTGATTGAGTGAAATTATTGTGTTTGTCTCATGTGCATATGGGTAGTGTTTTTCTCATTAGACCTCATTCTATTCTATTCTCTTCCCTCTAAGCCCATCAGATGCCTCTGAGACGTGACCCCGGATTTACTTTCCCACCGGAGCTCACTCAGTTGATCCAGCAGTAGAAAACCCTGATGCAGTTGTTAGTACAGAACTAAGGAAATAACAACAACAACCCACCGCCACCACCAGTTGACAACTTAGCATGCTTTATGAGGTTGCAGCCGCCGATGTTTTCCAGTAGCACCGAGCCCATAGTAGCAGATGATTGGCTCCGCAGGATTGGAAGGGAGTTAACCACTGCAGGATGTACATATGCTGAGAAGGTGCGTTTTGCCACACATCAGTTGGATGGACCAGCAGCCTCATGGTGGGAGAAGTACACTGTCGCCTACCCTATAGCCACTGTTACATGGGACCAGTTTCAGCAAGCTTTCCGTACATCCCATGTCTCAACTGGATCTATGAGTATGAAGAAGCACGAGTTTCACAACTTACGCCAGGGGAACTGTACTGTGGCTCCGTACGCAGATGAGTTTAACAAGTTATCTTGCTATGCCCCTGACGATGTTGCCACAGATGCCGCAAAGCAGGAGAAGTTTATGGAAGGGCTGAATGATGAGATGAGCATGCAGTTGATGGTGGCAACATTCAACAACTACCAGGAGTTGGTAGATAAGGCTCTTATGATTGAAGGGAAGCAGCAGCAGATTGAGAGCCGTAAGAGGAAGTATGGATAAGGAAGGTATAATTCAGGAGCTCAGTAGAAGCCTCGCCTAACCCCGAACTTGGGAGGACTTGTTCATAACCATAGAGGCCACACCCACAATGGAGGAAGTACCCATAATCATACTGGCCCAAGGAATGGGAATGGGAATGGAGCAAGCAACAATCAGAAACGTTCCAATCCAGCCACACCCGCCAGGAGAAACCTAAGCCACGTTACTTGCTTCAAGTGCGGGAAGACTGGACACTATGCCACAGAGTGCCCTGAAGCAAAGAATGGAAACAGTGATGGGAGCGCTGGAAAGAAGCCCAATCCATTCAACAAAGGACAAGTGAACCACGTTAACGTGGAGGAGGTTGAAGAGCAGCCAGACGCGGTTATTGGTAAGTTTTTGGTTAAGAATTTTACCGCCCTTGTTCTTTTTGATACTGGTGCATCGCATTCATATATATCAAGGGGATTCGTGGATAAGTTTAAACTGCCAGCCCAAACCCTTAGGACCCCTCTGTTAGTAAGTTCACCTGGAGTAGAGTATATGGCTAGTCGATGGTGCGACCAGATACCCTTAACCATTGGTAGCCATGTTTTCCCGTCTGACCTAATAATTTTGGAGTCACAAGGATTGGATGTGATATTAGGCATGGACTGGATGTCAAAGTATGGAGGAAGCATTGACTGTGTTAGTAAGTCAATTTGTCTCACCACCCCCGAGGGAAAAAGGATTAAGTACGTATCTAGGCATGCACCTAGGAGTAGCCAAGTAAATACCCTCACCGGAATTGTTCGGGAGGAAGTGCCTGTAGTGAAGGATTACTCGGATGTTTTTCCAGAGGAGTTACCAGGCATGCCACCAGATCGAGACATCAAGTTTTTGATAGAACTGTTGCCAGGCACCAGGCCTATATCGAAGAGACCCTATCGGATGCCCGCGAATGATCTGGAAGAGATTAAGAAGCAGATCAAGGAGTTATTAGAGAAAGGTTACATTTGACAGAGTTCATCACCATGGGGAGCCCTAGTGCTTTTGGTTGAGAAGAAGGATAAGTATCTAAGGATGGTTGTTGATTATCGTGCACTGAATGAGGTGACGATCAAGAACAAATACCCACTGCCGATGATCAATGATTTGTTTGACCAGTTGCAAGGAGCTAAGGTGTTTTCGAAGATCGATCTGCGATCTGGATATCACCAGCTGAAGATTCGAGAGAAGGATATACCAAAGACATCATTTACCACAAGGTACGGGTTGTATGAGTATATGGTCATGTCATTTGGACTGACTAATGCCCCTGCCTATTTCGTGAGCATGATGAACAAAGTGTTCATGGAATATTTGGATAAGTTTGTTGTGGTGTTCATTGATGATATAATGGTATACTTGAAGAATGAGGAGGAGCACGAAGAGCATTTGTGTTTAGTTCTCGAGAAACTCAGGGAACATGAGTTGTATGCCAAGTTCAGCAAATGTGAGTTTTGGTTGAAGGAAGTCGGTTTCCTTGGACATGTTATATCAGGAGAAGGTGTAGCAGTAGATCCCACAAAGGTACAGTCGGTCACTGAATGGTTGGCACCCACTTCAGTTAGCAAGATCCGCAGTTTTCTTGGACTCACAGGATACTATCGAAGATTCATTGAGAATTTTTCCAAGATTGCGAAACCAATGAAGGAGCTATTGAAGAAGGATACCAAATTTAAATGGACGGAAGAATGTAAGGGGAGTTTTTAGGAGTTAAAGAAACGTTTGACTACAGCCCCAGTGCTGATTCTGCCGGATATACATAAGGAGTTTCAACTGTATTGCGATGCCTCTCGCCTAGGACTTGGAAGTGTGCTTATGCAAGATGGAAGAGTTGTTTCGTATGCCTCACGACAACTAAAACCGCAGGAATTGAATTATGCCACGCATTATTTGGAGTTAGCATCAGTAGTGCATGCGTTGAAGACTTGGAGACATTACCTTATTGGAAACCGTTCTGATGTGTACACAGATCATAAGAGTTTGAAGTACATTTTCACACAGAAGGAGCTGAACCTTAGGCAAAGAAGATGGTTGGAGCTTATAAAGGATTATGACATGAAGCTTCACTATCATCCAGGCAAGGCCAATGTCGTAGCAGACGCCTTGAGACAGAAGAGTTATGCTAATACACTAGTAAGCATGGGATTGCCAAAGGAGTTAGCAGAGGATCTCAGGGAACTTTGATTGGAGATTGTTCCTAGAGGTTTGTTGCAACAATGGAAGTTCATTCGACATTGTTGGGAAAGATTTGAGAAGCTCAGAAGGATGACAAAGATATTGCTGAGATAAAGGAGAGAATGGGAAAAGGAAAGGCCAAAGGTTTTCGTGAGGATGAGCACGACACCTTGTGGTTTGAGGACCGTATTTGTGTGCCCAATAACACAGAGATCAGGAAGTTAATACTTCAGGAGGCTCATGACTCACCATACTCGATACACCCCGGAAACACCAAGATGTATTTGGATTTGAACGAATGTTTCTGGTGGACTGGCATGAAGAAGGATATTGCCGAGTATGTAGCCGTATGTGATGTATGTCAGAGAGTGAAGGCTGAGCATCAAAAGCCAGTAGGATTGTTACAGCCTATGCCGATACCTGAATGGAAGTGGGATAAACTTGGCATCGATTTTATCACCGGATTACCCAGGACCAAATCAGGATATGATTCTATATGGGTAGTAGTTGATCGCTTGACCAAAGTGGCTCACTTTATCCCAGTGAAAACCACCTATACAAGTGCGAAGTTGGCCAAGATATATATGACCAGGATCGTATGTCTGCATGGAGTTCCGAGGACAATTGTATCAGATAGAGGAACAAAGTTTACCTCAAAGTTTTGGCATTAGCTACACCACACTTTGGGAACGAGATTGGAGTTCAGTACATCATTCCACCCGCAGACGGATGGACAGACCGAGAGAGTCAACCCAATTCTGGAGGATATGTTGAGAGCTTGTGCACTATATTATGGATCTAGTTGGGATGACAATTTGCCATACGCGGAGTTCTCATACAACAATAGCTATCAAGCTAGTTTGAAGATGGCACCGTTCGAAGCCCTGTATGGACGAAGGTGCAGAACACCGTTGTTATGGGATGAAGTTGGAGACCATCTATTGTTTGGACCAGATTTGATCAAGGAGTCTGAAGAAAAGGTTAAGTTCATTCGAGATAGACTGAAGGTAGCTCAGTCCAGGCAGAAGAGTTATGTAGATTCAAAACACAAAGAAATAACCTATGAAATTGGAGACAGGGCATACTTGCGAGTATCACCTCTGCGAGGAGTGAAACGTTTTGGAGTTAAGGGAAAGTTAGCCCTGAGGTTTGTAGGACCGTACCGAATTTTGGAATGTATGGGAGAAGTTGCCTACAAGTTGGAGTTACCCGAAGGACTGTCAGGAGTTCATGATGTGTTTCATGTTTCCCAGTTGAAAAAGTGTCATGCGGAGATGGCCGATATACCGCTAAGAGAGATGGTGCCCTTGGAGGCGATTCAGTTGGACAGTGATCTAACCTATGAGGAGAAGCCAGTCAGGATTCTTCAATTTACCAGCCGAGTCACCTACAGCAAGGTTATCGAGTTTTGCAAAGTTCAGTGGAGCCACCATACCGAGGATGAAGCCACCTGGGAATGAGAGGACGATCTTCGCAAAGACCACCCACACCTATTCTCTAGCCAACCCGAATCTCGAGGGCGAGATTCATCTTAAGGTGGTAGGTTTGTAACATCCCAAATTTTCAATTTGGAATGTTATACATAGATCATTCATGCATATCATATTTTGTTGCATTTCATTTCGCGATCCTCGAAAACCTAAGCAACTCAAGGACCCTCGGAGAGAGTTGGGGATTTCTCAGTTTTCATATTTGAGTTCTATCAAATATTGAAACGAGGATTTTTGGTTTTAATTATTTTTCTCTCCCAAAATATTTCATATTAAAATATATGAGAGGAGATAATATGACTTCTCCAAAATAAAGGAAATATTGGAGGGAAAATATTAAAATCAAATATTTGATTTTATTCAGAGCTTATGGCTATTTTATTTGAATTAGAAAAATTGCACGTTTTTCAAATTTGCATTTTAGGGCCAAGAAAATGTTCATCTTGTTCTAAATATTTTATTTAGACGGTGAAAATTTGTTTTGGCATTTTTTAGTTTTTCATTTTATTTTCCAGTATTTATTGAAGTTCCAGCAAAATTATTAAAAAAAATCTCAGCGCCCGACTGGGCCGAAGCCCAGTCGAGCCGGCCCGCTAGCCCCGCGCCGTCGTCTCCTTCTAGGAGACCGGGAGGCCACCGCCACCCGCGACGCCGAGTCCGGCCAGGACTCTGCCGCGCCCCCTTGCCCCCTTCCCAAGCAAGCACCCCCCTCTCCTTTTATACCCCGCCCCCGGAGCC